>NC_040013.1:9569841-9869841 GCF_000972845.2 Larimichthys crocea
ATCTTCATTATCAGATACACTACAACTAAACTCACTACAGCCTATTTATTACGCAGGATGCCTTCTCCTATTAGGTTCAATCACGTTAAAAAGGTGATGCACTGAAATCTTTGGGAAGACTGAAAAAGTAACTGAAAACGTAACCCACAAGTAGGCCAGGACACAAAATCCCTCAGAACTCATTTACTTTCCATTCTATTTTGAGTAAAAAAAAAAAAAAATAATATCTATAGAATATATTAATATAAAAAAAAATTGCCTCATCTAGTGTTGTTATCTCTTCTTGTGGTCTTGGTACAGAATGACCGATAACCTAAGCATTCATGGAGCACTCAGTCATTTGAAAAATACACGTATTCTCTCTTCTCTTTGTGGTAAATCATCTGTGCAAAATTGCTGCAACTGCTTGTTGTCTCCGTGCTCCACCCCAACCCTCTGGATGAAGCTGAACTTAATCAGTGACAGAAAACCTGTAGTGTTTCTAACGTGTGCTTGTCCCATTGACTGCTGTGACCTGCGCTCCTCGCTCTCTCCAGGTGGAGGCGCTGTAGGACAAACACCACAGCTGTTTTTTCAGGCAACAGAAAAGAAATGTGCAGTGATGAAGCTGTTGAACGTAGACAGAGCTTGTTGTTAACGTGTGTGTTGTCCCAGCTGTTTGTTGAACAGTACAAAGAGTGTAAAAAGTTGGTTCCGCTGTTTACTCAGGCTGCCTACAGCGTCTATTCACAGGCGCGATCCCACTACTGAGCGGCACGGGGGCTTTGACCTGCTCCGTTTCCGACCTGGGCCGGTGCACCCCTCCTTAGACGACCTGGTGGTCCCGGGCTCCCCCAGGAGCACCATATCGATACGAACTTGTGCGGGACACCATCGACATAGTCCGCTGCAGCTCAGAGCTCCTGAGCTCAACGATCCGCCAGCCTCAGCCTCCCGTAGTCTGGATTACAGGCGCGCGCCACCGCACCCGGCAGCATCTGTCCCTCGCATAGGGGCTTGAGTTTTTTAAACGTGACGTCTCATGGAGGGACACGTCAAAACCTCCAGCTGCAACCTGAAGGCTGTCCGTATTCATTTTCGAAGCTCCCTCGCTGATAAACCTGATTTCAAGAAATCTTTTAAAGCTGTGCACTCGTAAAATCAACTCCAGCACCAACAATTAATTATTTTATGTTCTATCATTACAGTCATCTGTTTTATTTGTTAGATTCATTTTGGAGTGTTAATTCACAAGAAGATCTCTGTGGCTGAGCTGGAACTGGACATGATGAGCTGTGACAGAAGGGGGCAGCTCACTCAGCCTCTGGATCGTCCTACCTGTGTGAGACTGTACAACAGCAGTGGACACCACAGTCTGTAACACAACACACTTCATTCTCCATTTTTCTTTATACTTTACTATATTTGTACATGAATACTATTATATATTGCATATTATATTTGCTAGAATACTATATGTTATATTGCTGTATTATTCTTTATACTAACTAACTTAACTATATTGCCAACTATATACTGACAAAATATACATTCTTTTATAACACTGTCAATATTCACTGCACTTCAATGGTGATATACATTAGGCCCAAGCTGGACACTCAGTGGCTGATGATATTTTCCCTTAGGTCAGTGATGTCATTAGCTGTGTGACTTGTTAGTGTTTGTGAGAGTCTGTTGCATGGGATACCAGCAGTGGATGTGATCTGATGTGTTCAGGGCACCAGACTATAACCTGATAATCAAACAGAAGTGCAATTTCATCACCACTGTGTTTTAATTAATTAATTGTTTTTTAATTAGGAGACAAAACTGGAGACGTCTTAAAGGGCATGAGCCGGGCTGGGGATAATAAGGCATTAAATATTCTGCATTCTGTTTACTCATTCCTTATTTGAGTGTTTTACTTCTGTTTCTAAAAGGCTTTCAGGTAGTTCCCAGCTTCAGCATTATAACACAATTATCATGTCCTCAACTCAAAACAAACGTGAAACAAACCACATGATGGCAATTGTACACATCAGAGACCATATTTCTTAAATCTTTGGTAATGTGGCTCTTCTAAGTGAAGTTTCACAGCCAATAGGGAAAGACTGTGGCTCACAGCATCCTGTGTGTGAGAAGATGAATGTATTATAGCAGTCAAAGGTGAATTTAGAGTGACCTCTGTCCTTGGCCTTTCTCATGTTCACATGACCCAGTCCTGTGAAACAAAAAAACAGGCTACTACTAACCATAACAAACATTGCTGATGAGTGTTTCTTCTTGGATCATGAAGCAAATCCTGCAACTCTGACCAGGCCTGAAATACTCCTGGCTGTATTTAAAGGGGAACTCCGGGGAATTTACACATAGCCATCAGTTTATTCGTCATGAGGAGAACGACTCAGCGACTTGGTTTAAAGACTTGTATTTTTCCTTCTGGAGAAGTTGTCTAAATTCCAAGAAAACAGCCTTGAGCTTGAGACCTTACAAGACTGTGTTGTGGGTGTGAAGTCTGAAAGATATACATATTTTCCAGGTAGAGATGAAGTGTGTTTTTGTAGCTTGACTCATATTTGGGTCAAAAAGGCAGAATGTGTTGGCATCTGCTGTATTAATTAAATCATTTAACATCTTGTCAAGGCTGGATTACCAACTGGGCAAAGTAGACCTCATTTTTCCAGTCACTGCTCAGGCACACTGTGCTCGCTCCTTCTCACCACACTGAACTAATGCGCTGAACCTTTGACCCTCATGAGCCCTAAAGACTCCAGGTTCTTTTTGTTGCATTGTGTCTTTTGATCAATAAATCAATTGCCAGTTAATACATTGATAAAAAGTTAGTTTATGGAGATCACATTAAATCATTGGTGTAATGAATAACTTCTGGTTTGTCTTTTCTGTCTATGTGTTCTTTTTTTAAAGTCTGGGTAAAGTAAGAATAAATATGTGTTCTGAGTTTGTCAGACCAAATATGATAGTACAATGTTTATAATGAATAGGGGCCAGCCCTGCCTCTTGTATGTCCCCTAACTTTATTATAGTGCATCTAGGTGGAATACTATTTAAAGAACCAGTCTGTGTATCTAGCAGTGTAGTGTCCAAGTGCAACACTCTCGTCTTGCCCCCTATATCCTACCATGAAGAAGAACGCAAAAAGCCCTATCTAGAGCCAGCATTTAGTTTTTCTGTACAACATGGAGGTTCCACATAGCAAACTCTGTAAAAAGAGGACCCGCAGCAACTGTAGATATAAGTCTCATTCTAAGGTTAAAAAAAAGCACAATGATTTTAATTTTCAGGTGAATATACACTAATGAGAACAAAGTTATGAATATGATATTTAGTTTCTGCCATATTCTGTAAACCCTCAAAATCTTACACACTGGACCTTTAATATATTTATCAGTTCAACAAAGCCATACCTCTATAATGTAATGTAACACTTTCTTACTGGTGTCTTTTAAAATGATTTTACTGTGATGTTGTCCATTTTGTTCCATTATTTCATACCTACGTGATATTTTTTAATGCACCTTCATAAAATCAAAGTAAATCCATCTAACAGCTCTGAGCTGCTCTCCTGGGATCAGTGCCGCGGTGGGAAGCTCCATCACAGGGTTAAAGGTACAGTAGCGTGCGTCAGCTGATGCGTAGCGTCACGTAATGAGTGCGGGCGGAGGGAGGCTGGTCCTCGGTCTGTCTGAGCTCCTAGCTGCAGCTCTCATTCAGCAGCTTCCTGCCCGCTGCTTGCTCCTGACAAACGCCTCTTTCTCATCACTGATCATGTGCCTCGCTCTCTCCCTGTCAGGAAGTTCGCCTTGTTTTCTCCCCCCTGCTTTTCCTTTCTCCCTCTTCTTGACAGCACCACGCACAGCCCCGTTTTCCACTTGTTTGCTGCGGCTCTCACCTCTCCTCTGCCGGGCGTGAGAGCCGAGAGAGACCGGCGGCGAACACCGGCAGAGGCCCCCCCCCCGACCCGGCTCCCAGGTCATGGAGGCCCCGCTGAAGGAGAAGGAGCCGTCGCCGATGGACAAGTCCATGCCTCCGCCTACCTTGAGCCCGGCTGTACCCCCCTACGTCACTCTGGGCCTGACGGTGGTGTACACCGTCTTCTACTCCCTCCTCTTCATCTTCATCTACGTCCAGCTCTGGCTGGTCCTGCGGTACCGGCACAAGCGCTTCAGCTACCAGACCGTCTTCCTGTCCCTGTGCCTGCTGTGGTCGGCCCTGCGCACCGTGCTCTTCTCCTTCTACTTCAAAAACTTTGTCACAGCCAACACTTTGGGGCCATTTCCCTTCTGGCTGCTCTACTGTTTCCCTGTCTGCCTCCAGTTCTTCACTCTCAGCCTCATGAACCTTTACTTTGCACAGGTGAGTTTTGCAAGCGTGTGTTGTTAATACCATGATGGGGTTTCATAAAATGTCTGCACCTGATGTGAGAAGAGTGTTTTGATTAGTGAGTCTGAAGAAACATGATTTAAAGACCCCATCCACTCAGAAATGTGTTTAAGTCCAGGTCCAGTGTGTAGAATTTAGAATCTAATGGCTGCATTGCAATCTCCTCACATCACCCTCACCTTCTTAGTGTAAAGGAGTCAGTAGAGTCAGTATTTAGTTTAGTCTGTAGGAACATGGTGTTTCAATATGGCAGCCTTGATGAAAGAGGACCCACTCCCACTGTAAACATAAAAGGATCATTTTTAAGTAACAAAAGCAAAAATATTCTTATTTTAAGGTGCGTATACATACATGAAAACATAGTTATGAATATTATATTCCATGCCTTATTCTGAAAATAAAGGCCCCAAATCTAACACACTGCACCTTTTATTACTTCACTTGAATATCCGAGACACTGTGCAGAATGATGTTTGACACCTGAAGGCTGTTTTCCTCCAGCTGCTGAAGGGGTAAAGTTACTCTGGATTCATCTTGAATCTCAGTTTAAGTCATAGAGGTAGAGCAGGATAATGTGACATCACAACAAGATTGGACCAATCAAGTGCGTAAGATTAAAGGGGCTTTACAGAACATGTCAGAAAGGGAATACAATGTGCACAACTTTGTTTTCATTGGTGTAAAACTATATTAAAACAATAACTGTTACCTTAGAGCAATCCTTTTATATGTACAGACACCACGGGTCCTCTTTCATGGAGTCTATGTTAAACCGCCATGTTTCTAAAGTAGCTCAGAACAGACAAACGAAACACTGGCTCTACATCTGGCGTCATTATTATATTAAGAAGAAGTGAAACAAGGGTGTTGGAGGTCAGCAACTGCACCACTCTATGATTGGACTTGTATTGAAATGTTCTTAATTTACATAAATTAATATTTTTAAATCATCAAACATGTGTGGAGGGGATCTTTAACACTCTGTTTTTTATAAATAAATGAACTGATGATCTTTATATTACTAACAAATGATGTCAATAGTCACAAGACACACATCACAAGTTCCCTGTTCTCCGTGTCGTACTTTGTCATAGCAACAGTTCATTATTTACCAGACGACCACATGTTTGCTTGAGAAAAATACTTTAAAAAAATATTTTTTCCAATAGCAATACATATCAAGACATGTATTGATTACATAAAATCCATGATCTAACTGATTAGAGCAATCAACTGTGTTGCTGTCCGTTCACTTTACAAAAAGGTTTCTCATTTTGTGACTTTGAAGTTATAGTTTTCCTTAAATCTGAATCATAATTTTAAAGTTAAGTAGGTAAAATTCTGTGAATCAATAACACAGTATGATAATATAGATATCAATGTTAAATTGGGACCATCAGGACCAAAGGACTGTCCAGTTCAATATAACCTGTTGCTGTGTAAAACTCTCTTTCACATGAGCTACAAAGTGCAGTGCAGTGAATCATTCTTCCATCTGCTCACTTGATCCAAATAATAGCATCTCTGGCTTCTACATGAAGGTTATTCTTAGCATAATCCTCTTGTGCTGCTTTGAGTCACAGTTCCGAGTTGACAGTGTGAGACACAAAGCATTACATGTGGATCTGTACTGTGTGACCACTGTGAATCTAAAGTTCAAAACTCTGCTGTTTGAAGTTGTGAAATGCCTGTTTCAAACAATGTCAAAGAGTGAGAATGCAGAAGTGAAAATGTGCTGCCCAAAGAGCGTGACACATTTGCGTGATGCAGATTTCCTTTGCTTCTCACAGGTTGTTTTCAAGGCAAAGTCGAAATATGCACCAGAGCTTGTCAAATACAGGTAAGATTCAGCTTCAGATTTCATTTTCCATCAAATAATATTTGTTTTTTTGGGGTTTCTAATATATTTCCTTTCCTGGCCCACAGGCTGCCATTGTACCTGGTCTTCCTGTTTTTCAGCCTGGTGTTTTTAGTTGTAAATTTAGTATGTGCCCTGCTGGTGAGGATGTCCTCTGCTGAAGCCCACACCATCGTGCTCGTCAGGGTTGCAATCAACGACTCGCTTTTTGTCCTGTGTGCCATCTCGCTCTCCCTGTGTCTTTACAAGATCGCCAAGATGTCACTGGCCAACATTTACCTGGAATCCAAGGTAAGAAACAATTTGAGGTAGATACCCCGTGTGAATGGAGGATCGACCGGTGGGTCGTGTTTAGTTTCACTGTGGTTTGTTTAAGTGACATCAAAAGGCACTGTGTGCTGCATATAGCACCCTTGTGTGAAGATGCACTCCTCCACGCAATTTATGCTTTGTACGTAGTGATCGTTTCCTAGCAACACTACGTCGTTCTTATGCATGATTGGCTGTACTGTGGTGCATTAACAGGTGGGTCGTACGTTATTTCACACTGATCGACAAAATGTCAGGTACTGTGTGTGTGTGTGTGAAGAACCTGAAACTCAGAATGTGTTGCTTCATAAAATAATTTCACAAGTGTTTTAATTAGATTATCTCTCATTTCATCCTAAGGGGTAGATGTAAAGCTATGTATTGAATTTCTTAATACGACTCTTGCGTGCAGGGGACGTCGGTGTGCCAGGTGACGGTTATAGGAGCCATTGTCATCCTCCTGTACACGTCCAGGGCCTGCTACAATCTGGTCGTCCTGGGACTCTCAAACAAGAGTATTAACTCCTTTGACTACGACTGGTACAACGTTTCAGATCAGGTGAGCCACCAAAAGTCACAATGCCTTATATCACTGTTTGACATTTTGATAAATATGCATATTTGTTTTCTTTTATGAGAGTTTCATGAGAAGATTGATACCACACAAATGAAGCTACCGTCAGCAGCCGATTATAGCTTAGCTTAGCATAAAGAGTGGAAACAGCTAGTCTATCTCTGTCCGAGTGTAAAAACAACACTTGTTGTGATTTTATGGGGAATTACGTTTTGTGTTAACCATATGTTTTCCGGGCACAATGACTCCCTGGAATCTGTCTTTCTAAGTTTAAACTTAACAGCTGCTTGCTATAGCTCTAAATTTACTACACAGACGTGAGAGAAGTATCAATTATCTCCTTAAGTGTGCAAGACAGCAAACAGACACATTTCCTAAAATATTCAACTATTCCTTTAAAGCATTTTGATGATGAACGTGAAAAAAATATTGCTTTTCCCGGAAGCAGTGGTTGACTGTTTAGACCGGGTGATCGGATGTCATTTGATCAAAAATGTATATGAGTCTCTGTGTGAAACAGAAAGTTGTTGTTAAAGTGAAAGAAGTGTTTTTCCGTTTGCTTTTCAGGCAGACTTACAGTCGACTCTGGGCGACACCGGCTACATCGTCTTTGGAGTGATCTTGTTCGTGTGGGAGTTGCTCCCCACTTCCCTCGTAGTGTTCTTCTTCAGAGTGCGGCAGCCCAACCAAGACAGGGTAAGTCACTGATTACCCTCAGCCTGTGGCTTCCAATATGGGGGTCAGGAATCCTTCTAGAGGTCACATGATAAATCTGATGGGTTGTGAGATTATTAATAGAAAGGCAGATAAAAACATACTGTAGTCCAGCGATGCAAATTTCTTAGATATTGCATTAAGGGGGTGCAAGCAAATTATAAGAAGCACACTTTAATAATGTAAGAAAATATGTTTTTTGTTCACTATGATATCTTTTGTCTTGTTTGCGTGTCCTGCAGAGTGGTTCTGGGCTTCCTGGTCACGTCTTCTCCTCTAGGTCTTATTTCTTCGACAACCCGCGGCGTTATGACAGTGACGACGACCTGGCGTGGAGCGTCATGCCTCAGAACATCCAAGCCAGGTAATCCCCTAAATGCTGTACACAAAACAGGAATGTGAAAAAAGGTAGAGAGGTCAAAGTTTAATGGATGTTTGTCGATTGTTTCTCCAGTCTGGCTGCTGACAGCTACGAGTGGGGGAGCCAAAGCAGCGGCATCGGTGCCTACATCGGAGGAGACGACAGTTACCACCTCCCTCCTCCTCCAGAGGAGCTCAGCAATTACTGACCAGAGTTCACAGTGACTCCTGCTGACCTGTGGCATTGTTTTTATATATGTATATTTTTGCACAGTCTCTCTTGTAACCGAGGCACATGGGGGTGAAAGCCTTCCTCTACTCAATACATATACTTTTCTACTTTGTCTAGAGAAGAACTAACAGATTTTTCTCTCTGCCAGTATATGAAAGCCCACTAGTGGGACATTCATTTTGCACACTCCTTGTACAAACTATAATCTAATTTTGAGTGCTCTTAAACATTTCCATTGTATAGTTTATACTGAATACTGCTTAATATATTTCCTGACTTTTGTGATATGTACTGTATGACTATTTTATGTACTATGATCTTTTTCATACCGATGTTGTTTATATAGATGAGATATTCATTTAATTCATATTAAAAAAGTTTAAATGCTGTGAAAATGCAGCTTGTGTTTTAATATCACACTGATACATGTTCATTATATATTTACACATAATCTTTAAATTTAAAGATTTAAATGCACAGTCACTACACTTAGTGCCCTCTGCTGTTGGTTTTGTTTATGAAGACAACTTTTAAACAGATGTGACCATCAAAACTTTTTGTTATATTCATTAACGTAAATCTAATCAACCTGGCTTATTCAAGAGCAGGGGAGGATTAAACGGTTAAAACTGGCGTAGAAAAGCCATTTTTAATGAGTTTTTCCTGCATCATGTGTATATATATATACCTTTAGTTACCATTGCTACAGGACAAATAAACCTGAATCACACCACAAATATGTTTACATAAAAGTTTTATATTACATAATTAAAGGATAATACAGTGCTTACTGTCTAATGATAGTGATTTCTGCATAATAAAAATACAGGATTTGGAGCCCAGAGGCATTTAGTTGGTAATTTGAGCTCTATGAGGAGAACCAGATGAACCTACAGCAGCTGATAGAGCTAGGGCAGCTAAAAGTGGTTCAGATTTGAACATTACAGGAACATTTATTAGACGTCAGCAGAGTGTCAGAACAAAAAGCAGACCAGCAGGCCAGATTTGTTTTGCACTTCTCCCTTTTTTATTGAGCTGTTTTCAAAGATGGTTGCATTATGTAATACATTATGTACCATGGAAATTTACACAATAGTTTAAAATTTAGCAAGTAATCAATTGTTCATTTACAAAAACATTTTCACAATGTATTTGTGAGGTTTAAGTTAAGTTTTTAAAATATGACAGATTAGATTAGTGACATTTTATATCAGAACACTGATTTTTGTCATGTAATGCAGAGAGCGTAAATATAAAACTGAAAGACTGAAAACAAATAGGCAACTCTGGTACATAGTGCAGAACATTAGATAACCCTAGAAAAATCAATTTATGCTATCATTTAACTTATTGATAGTGTTATTTATTATTTGATCAGTATACTAAAATTTAAATAATATCCAAATCAGCGCCATAGTGTAATATTCTGGTCTCATTATGTTATTTACAGTCAGTAGTCACTGACGTAAGGTGGAGTTTTCACAGAGGTAAAGCTCACTAAATGGGTAAATTTTGAATCATATTTATTTTCAGGTCCAGAAAATAAAAGAAATATATTAGCTGTAATACACTGTACGGCTGCAGAGGGCAGCATGAGACTGCATATACTGCAAACAGGCCAGGATAGGGAGCAGATAACACACTGCAGTGTGTCCTTAATCCACAATTTAGAGAAAATAGATAGAACAAGACCACAAACAGGACAGTTAGCATCTAAATGTATGCAAATAAATGAATTCAAACTAAGACCAATGCATTTCTGTCAGAAAAAGGGTGTTTTTAATTCAGATCATTCCTCATATTATTGCAAACTCAAGCACATTTTTGCCATACAGTAGCTTATAACAGCTGATTCCATGTGAAAAGCATAACACATAAAGCATATGCAGAACACTGTACCTTTAAGGAATTACCTGCAAAAACAAATATGCCAAAGATGTCGATTCTCTGAGTGATCAGTTTGAAGTGATTTTTTTTTTTTGAAAATGTAACGTAAGCGCTTGCCACCAAAGAGGTGAAAAGAAAACAAAAACAATCCATACAATCCCTTTCAGTACAATGTTGTGACATTCAAGGTCTGCTGGGTAGCCCAGATTTGCTGTAAATGAACAGAAATCACTGTGTATTTGTTTTTGTCTCCATAAGCATGGATCTTCCACCCAGTCGAGCAAAAAGTCTGCCGTTTTGCCATGTAAAACACACACATGCTCTCTATAGGCCACTTTCTTAGGACAGAGCACTTAATGGTTGTTTGTAGTGGAGCGCGGTTTTCCCACTAGCTGGGATCTGATGATTTGTCGAGTTCAACCTTTACTCCTTTTTCTCCTGCACCTGCGCACAAAGGAAACACAAACAAATAAGCAGTGATGTTAGAGGGCAGAAGAAACAATAGAAACAGGATTGTGCGGTTTCTATGTCAAATCTCACCTGTTAAGTACTTTTCTTTAGCTCTGGCTCGCTCATCTGCGTCAAAATACCACACTGTGATGGCATACCTGTGGAGACAGAACAATAAGTCACCGCGAAACACACCTGATAATGCAAGTGTGTGTGTGTGTGTGGTAGACGGACTTGGACGCTGACCTGGTGGCGAAGGCGGGCTGAACCTCGTGAGGGTTTCGCCTGTCCGACCAGAACAGCAGCAGACGGTCAAATTTAGGCTCTATGTCAGCAAACTGGGCCTTTCCTTCTGGGAAGATTCGAAGAAGGCCACCATGTTCCTGGAAGAGCAGAACAAGAAGAAACAACCCTGTTATGTATACAAATCAGGACAAAGCAATAGCAGGAAGGTAAAAAGAGGCTGTAGGAAGCAAACACTAAGTGATCACATTTGCGGGTTTGATTCCATCCACGTTAAAAAGGTAAACATTCAAATGAGATGTCCCTTAATAATGGCATTTATCACCAATACAAAACATCCTTTTAAATATATCTCGTGTGAGGCTTTTCAAATGATCACGACAATGTTAAGGGTTGTCCGACTCCAAGGGCTAGGAGGAAAGCTCAGGATCGGAAGCAGCAGCGGGGGGCGGCTTTCCTGTGGAGGGATAGGAAGAATAACTCACAGGAAAACTGCTCTGGCTGGATAAAGGACCTGGGGAGTGAAAAAGCAGATTGCTGCAAGCGTGCCGCTTAAACTCTCACATAGCTGATATGATAGGCCCCTCTCTTCACACGCAAACTAGCAGAAAGAAAAAGTTCACACCCTTTGTTGGAAGAGTAATGCTATTTCCATTTAGACTACTTTGAATGAGGGGGAATACCGGTGGTGTGACAAACCTAAATAAAGCACAATAGGGTCAAAGAAGACAGGAGAAATGTTTTTTTTTCTGCCACACATGACTGATTTTAATTGTTTGACTGCACGTATGCCCACACTGGTGGTGACATTCAGAGTACAGGCCTGTATGTGATGTGTGTATGGAGTAGAGTGAACGCAGGATGACCCTCTCCCCGCAGGACACAACCTTCTCATCTACATCAAGATGCTGAAGCAAACTGTGGATGTGTCAAACTATGCTGTAACCCAAAATGGGTTGGGCCATGCATGATGTACAGATGTAAACACTTCAATAAAGTAGAAATTCTTTCTGATTCTATTGATCTGTGATGCAGACCGTATTTATTTTTAATCTTTTAAAGTTAGTCCTTTAGACATGTGGGTGCCTGCAATAATTATTCAATCTATTTTCAACAATTAATTCTTATCAAATGTTCATTGTTCATTTACAGTCCACCATTCTTGTTTATCATCTAACTGGTATCAGCCTCACTCTCTCCTGTTCACTCCTCTACAGCCAGAGTTGGATCAAGTTATCACTAATGCAACATGTTGTACTGCTGCTGGTTAGAAGCACTCAACTGACAAAACACATGGCGTCTTTTATTGTGAAGAAGCCACAGGAAATGCAATGGTAATGATGCAAGACACAGGCAGCTGAACCTCCAACTCTCCAACAAGATAATAAACTCCTGTTTCTGTGTCTGGTTGGGTGGAAAAGCATGTGTGTCATGTGCAGCATGAAACCAGATCACATTTATACAGTTAGACTTTTTTATTAAAGCAACTGTTTGTCTGGCTGCACTGTAAACAGATACAATATGTGTTGTTCCGTTGGATTTCTGATGAAGTAGCTGCTCATCGACTGTTCACTCTAATATTAAACCACACTTTGACCACAGTAGCTGAGTGTCAAGTATAATTTACAAACAATTTCAACAAATACATTTAATGTGAAATTAAAGTCAGATTTAGGGAAGAATATGGAATATGAATATGGCAGAAATTGAATATAATATGCATAACTGTTTTTATTAGTGTATAATCATCTTTGACCAATGTTTTTTAAACCTTAAATCGAGCCTTTTATGTCTACAGGTGCTATAGGACTTCCACCATATTGAAGTGTCATGTGTGGAACGGAGACAAACTTAACACTGGCTCTAGATTTTCCAGTTTTTGCATCTTGCAGCCACCATAGTTTCTTTTCTTTGCTGTTGGAGCGGGTGGGGGAGTGGAGGGAACTGCATCTACACCGCTAAATGCCATTAAATTCTACCCACTTGTCCTTAATAAAAACAACACGCATTTGGCATTGTGTAGACTTGCTAATCAAGTGACTGAGTCTGAGTGAAGCCCCTTGATCTTGTGATATGCCAAATGTGTGTCCTTCCTGCCTCTTGCCCCCCTTGCTAATTTGACCCTTTGTTCTCTCCCTATTTACATACTGTCGATCACGGCAGTTTTACTAAGTGCTCCATCTTATTAGTTCCGGGTCAGCTCCCTGGTTCAGATCCACTCTGCCTCTCTGAGCTCACATGCTTCAACAAAGTCACACCAGCAAACTCTCTGATTCTCTGAAGTGCACTAAAATCTTAAGCATCACATGCACCTCTTCTGGAAGACAAGCAAGTATTCATATACAAGTAACTTTATTTGAGTAGTAGTATAGTGTGAAGGTTCTACAAAGTATCACTGCCCTCACACAGAACCTTTGGGTGGTGAAATGTCATCATCATATCATGATCGTTTGAGAGTTTTGTTTCTATGGGTGTAGATGTTTCTGATGTCTGATACCCTGTCCAGGTTAAACAAATAAAATCTAGCCAAACCTGACACCCACATGCCCGCTGAGAGAACTTTTCACAGGAAGTCACATGATGCACCCACACATACCAGTAAGAATGTTTATCAATCACAAAACAAAATTTCCCATACTGGCATCATCTCAATTGACACTTTTAGTGTCAAACTGTTGGTGAATGTTATCTGTAAAAAATAATGTTACCATCGTTAATTTGATCCATGTCATGAGTTCATGTTGAAGCTGGAATGACGGGAATGATCTTTACTAGTTGCTGAACACTGCACTCGAGTGGTTTGAATGTGTTGACGCGTCTCTACAGGCTGTGATAGACTGGTGACCAGTCTGTGTCGCTCCTTTAATGCATGCTGGGAAACACTCCAGCCCCCTGCAACCCTTGAGCACATTGAGCAGTTTAGAAAATAGATGGATGGATATTATGCATCTTGCAGAAAAATGTTACTGTACAGCACTTTGGCATCACAACATACAGCATTTTATTCCATTTTTTTTTTCTGGTGCAGTGTTTCTCAAAATAGTACCAGTCACTCCATCCTATCCTATATATTCAAATACTGAATACGTTTTTTTTCTGGTGCAGTTTAAATCCTAAACAATACTTTGCATAGAATCTGTACCGTACCGAGCGGCAATCTCCATGGCTGTGAAGGCAACATGACATGACATAACACATGACATGACACAGCTTTATACAGTCTATGCTTGGAACAGAAAGCATTGGAGTATTTTCAGTGTCTACTTTTGTTCCACTCTGATTTGTGCTTGCACCATGTAGTTTTCCACCCACCAGCACAGCTTGTTTCTTTTATTTTCATCTCATGGGTGCACAGAGAACATTTAAAAGTTCTGACTGGTCATGCATTAGTGAAGTACATGATGTACCACACACAGATTTTCAGGGGGTTTACAAATATAACAGAGAATTGGGTATCTCTTGATTCTCTGATTTACAGCATACATACAGCTAACATGACACCTATATGCAGCAGACTAGTTAATTAACAGAGGGACAGCACGACCCATCTGATGTAGCATCAACAGGAAAGGATTTAGTAAACACATCAACAAAAACTTAAGGTGATTTAATGCGACACTGCAACAAAAATGGGTTAGACCCACTTATTCTGGCTACATTCATTCATTCATTTTCCATGACTAGGCTGGAGCCCATCCCAGCTGAGGTGAGAGCTGGGCAAGAGGCTGGGTACACCTCCAACAGGTAGCTAGTTCATCACAGGGCTCATACACAGAGACAAACAACCTTCACACTCATATTCATGCATTAACCTATGGACAAATTAGAATCCTGCATGTTTTTGGATTGTGGGAGGAAGCTGAAGCAGGGGAACATCATATCTCCTAACAGAAAGGTCCCAGCCACAAATTCCCCAGTCCAAGAAAGGCCCCAGCTGGCTGATGGGTTTGAAAACAGAATCTACTTGCTGTGAGATACTAACCACTGCTTGATGCCGGTTGTGTAATATGTCAAGGGAAATCATCTTGAAACTTGTGATAACAAATGCAAAACAAACAACAGAATCAACAAAGAGGAACCAAAGTCAAAGGTTAAAGCTGGTCGACCGGGACATGATGTTAACTTGTCTACTCTCCCATGGCAGAAGACAGTTCCCCAATACCTATACATTCAACTTTCCTTAGTATTTGTTTGATGACAGCAAATAATGGTCAGAATATGTTTACTGCTTAGTCACTGCCTGCATTCTATCACAAACTAGCATCCAGAGGCAAACAGCTTCCTGTAATTACATAATTTTCATATGCAGGTCTGGAGGTCAAGTATGTGAGGAAGTCTGAAAGACAATCTACCGTCTACTTACAGTTGCAATCAAAATTATTTATAGACAAGAATTTCAAGCTTTCAGTTGTTCGCAATAAACAAATCAAACAAGAACAATTTAAATAGCTCAAAAAGAAATATTACAAGTTTTGTCCAAATTCAACACAAAATGCCACTTTTAATGACTACTGCAGTTTCAAAATTATTCAACCCCTTCACAACTAGCATCTGTAGTACTTAGTAGAGTACCAATTTGCTGATATGACCTGCTGCAAACGTGAAGCATAGCCAGACACAAGCTTTTTTCCTGAGGAATCTTAGCCCATTCCTCATGGGCAGTGGCCTCCAGTTCACTAATGTTCTTGGGTTTGAGTGGCCTTTTTTGATGGGGTTCAAGTCAGGCAACTGTGACGGCTACTCTAAAATCTTCCGGGACTTCCTCTCTAACTAAGCCTTGGTGGTCTTTGACGTACACTTAGGATTATTGTCCTGTTGGAAGGTCCAATGACACCCAAGCTTCAGCTTCCTCACAGATGGCATGACATTTTCTCCTAGTGTTTCATGATACTTGACTGAATCCATCTTGCCCTCTGCCATGCTTCACTGTAGTCAGGGTGTTCTATTCAGGACATTCTTCATTTGTCTTCCTCCAGACATGACACTGAGCGATAGGCCTGAAAAGTTCCAGTTTTGTTTCATTTCTTCACAGAACAGAATCGTAAAACTTCTTATTTACATGTTTTTGAGCATATTGGAGCTGACTTTTAGGTCAGTAGTGGTGTAGGTCTTTGTGTCTGGGCATGGAGCCCTTCAGCGTTTAGTATGCACCTTACTGTACAAACTTAAACTTCATTGCCTGCTGCCCCCAAGACTTGTTGTAGGTCTTTTGCCGTCACTGGAGTGTTTTTGACCAGATGCCTCTTCAGGAATCTGGTTTCTGCCACATCCAGGTAGTGTAACCTTAAACTTGTGAACTATGCTTCAAACTGCATCTCTAGGAACATTCAATACATTTTCATTTTCTTTTTGTATTATTTTCAACTTTTTGAACAATTCTCTGGACTTAGCCATATCTCTAACACGCAATCAAACATCACCATCAATAAACCCCAGCCCAGGAATTTGATGTGTTGTATCTCAAGCACACCTGATTTAACTAATAAAGCCCTTGATTATTTACATCAGACGTGCTTCAGACAACACCTCATTTTCAAATGTGTGCTCTTATGAGGGATTCTATTCAGGGGGCTGAATAATTTTGAGAAAGCAGTGCACATTAAAAGTGGCGTTTTGTGTTTAATTTGGATAAAACTCTTGTAATATTAGTTTAGATTAACTATTTAAACTGTTCTTGTGTCATTTATGTATTGGACAAAGATGAAAAATGCACATTTTACCAATAAACCTAATTTCTAAGTCTTGTGATGCCCTCAGAGAAGCATAAAAGACATCCTTTCACAATTGCTGCTCTCGGTCTGTTGTTACTTCCTGGTGTGCAGCATCCTGTTTATCTGTCTCATATTCAAGAGGTGAGTTCCTTAACGACTCGCCCACTAACGCTTACCGCTAAACATTTTGCAGTGTGACAAAAATGTGGAGTTGTGAGATAAAAACTAATTTGTAGCAATAAACTATGCTAAGTATGCTAACTTAGTGTGGCAGCAGGAACTGAAGGTACAGGTCGCTGTCCGGTCAGTCAGGGAGGAGCAGCTGGAGCGTTAGCAGCAGGCTAGCAGCTGCATTTTGGCAGTGACGTGCCTTTAAATACTGAACTCATCCCCTCACATTAACATTGGTAAGGGTTGCAATTAGGTTATTGAATTCCCCTGCGCACCTTTCTGATACAGCTGTGATGCTATACTGGATGCCATTTCAGCAATACTAGCTTGCTGTGGCAGCTCTCAGTTAACTACAGATACACATAGTGCAAAATAAATCAGTTGCCAGGGCTATGGACAATATCATTTAATGAAATGAATGATGTAATGCAGTTTTGTATTGATGTTGGATGGACATACACAGGAATACTTCCGAAGGCACTGTTTTAGTCAGTTCTCAAAGCAGCTTCATAGCTGCATTTCAGAGGCGCAGCATTTTGCCCACCATATTTTGTTAATTTATTCAGATTTGTTTTTTTTTACCTTTACATTTTTCTTACCTTCCAATCATCGTGCAGCTGGAACACATCACAGCTTCACCCGGTGGAATTTAGGGGTTAAACAAATATAATAATATCTTTGACATCCTTTAAATATATAGTGGAAAATATGGTAGACTGCTATTGTGTTCTACTCATTTGCATGCATGAATTAAGTGGTTTGAGTGTCCCACCATGACACCTGCTGAGCTGGAAATATTTTTTAAAATGATTGAATCTGCACTGTGACTGAATGCATTCCTGTCACACATGGGTCAGGTGAGTAAGCTCTGCCACATAGGGCAATACTGTCAGTGACAGAAGGGCTATTTATATAAATAAAGTTCATCAAAACAACAGAAATATTTGAAATGCTTAATGGATTCATCTGTAGCACTCTTCAGCCATGATGTAAGTAATGATCTACTGTAGCAACATCTAAATCTCCCTTTTGTCTGTGAATCAACCTTCCTGCAGGAGGAACAATAGACGTCTGGATGGTGACATGGGGGTGGGTTCTTCTTCCTGATTGGGTGTGGCAGGATTAGTAGGATTCTCTGGGTTTTAATGGGATTATAAATGGAGAGATCGGCTGAACAGCACGTACTGACACGTAACCTCTACTGCCAGCTCTGCTGGGTGTGGAATAAAGCAGGATGGAGTGTGATGACTCTGCTACTTTTTCGAGATCTATGCTGACTTGTCATTAAGACTGAAGGTCCAAGTGCAATGTAAGGACTAGACACATGAGCTTTTTGCTAATATTTTTGTTTGATGGTAACGTCAGATTTCAAATCAATCAGACAAGACAATTAAATAAAGTTTAAATTCAAAATAATTTAGCACTTGACATCGAACGGATATCCTGGCACACTTCACTCACCTTGGCAGTCCAATCTTTATTAAGGTAATATATGCATGTGACACACCGTCCATCGCCGTTCGGGTTATCCACATGGCGCACGTATCCTGTTCCGTTTCCAGGGTAACACGCCACCATTGCCTTAAGAGAGGAAGATGAAAAAGCTTGATTAGTCAAAGGAGATAGACTGTGACGAAAGCACAAATGTACACATGCAATGTCTAGATCACCTACGTGTAATTAAACAAGTCAACGGAAGTACAGCACGAACACAGAAGAAACGGTCAATGTTGCGTTCAAATTGTGCGTGTTGGTGCCGGCGTGCATCCAGTCAGAACTTTAGGTTATTTACATAACCCCGGTTCTCTGAGTAATATTTCGCTCGATGTCTCACTATGGGATGCACGCCCCTGCTGCAGACCTCAGAAGCATTAATCTCATTACGCCGATCCTGATTGGCTGGTGAAACGTGTCCGTCTGCTCCAGGTAGTACCACCTACCTTAAATAGCCCATGCGGACGGCACCACGTCATTCAAGATAAGCACCTCTTCTCACTCGCCCAAGCAAGAAGGGTTGTCTGGTGAGACATCTCACTCATATTACTCAGAGAACCGGGGTTATGTAAATAACCTAAAGTTCTCTTTCATAATATTTCGCTCGATGTCTCACTATGGGATGTGGTTGCTCCTGTATTGCCAGACAAGCTTATCTAGCGTCCACCAACCCACAGGGAAAAGTACTGTGTTCCTATCAGGACAGCAAAACCGCTCATGCCACGCACGGAGCGGAAACGTCCAGCATATAGAAACGGACAAAAGTGAGTGGCGAGGACCAACTCGCCGCAGCACAGATGTCCTGAACAGAAACTCCCCTGAATAAGACCCAGGATGCGGCCAAGCCACGAGTCAAGTGCACCCGCAGACCCACAGGTGGCTGCAAACCAGCGGGTGCACAGTACACTTTAATCGTGGAGAAGGCTTTTCGTTTGTCAATCAGGTCCTGCAAGAATGACAATATCACTCCTACTGGACACTGAAAGGGAATGTGGCCATTTCTGTGACACCTCCCCTCAAACACTCTCCACTTACAGTCATACAGAGACCTAGTGGAGGAAGCTCGAGCACTTTGTATAGTGGAAATCATGACAGATTTAGCCACTCAGGGGCCAAGCCCACAGAGCCAGGCGCTCTGGGTGCGGGTGGAAGACCGCCCCCCCTCCCTGCGATAGCAGCCCCTGCCCCGGGGAAAGCTGTGGCTCTCTGCCGAGGGGGGACAGCGGATGACACCACCGCGCTGTTTATTTTGACACATTTGGCTTTTGTTAGCTGCGCCCTCGGCCATCGGCCTGGGTGCGACAGCGGGACACATTTTATTTTATTTTCGAACATTTGTGTGAGCGTGCGTGCTTGTGGACATGAGAGAGGGGCAACTGCTGAACCCTCCGCCTTCAAATGTCCGTTTCTCCCGGTTTGCTCTGGCACGGTCCGTGGCAGCCGGTAGATGGGGGCGTGGTGGGCCTCCAGGTGCACGCTCGAAAGCCAAACGGGTGGAGCTGGAGAACGGGGAACGTCCAGCTGCATCACCGGCGAAGAGAGGGGTGGTCAGGCCGCTCTCTTCTTCTTCCTGGCCTGGTTGTAGACAGCCTGCCAGTGTTTAGGCATTTTAAACTGCGAAACCTGGGAGGCCGTCTGCGCAAAGCTCTTGCGCGGCGCAGGTGGAGAGGGAGCAGGGGGCTTTCGAGGGAGGCAAAGCCGGAGAGCTTCATCCTCCTTCTTTTTGGCTTCACACCGCCGTTGCATCGAGTCCAACGCGGAGCCAAAAATCCCCTCCGGGACAATGGGCATGTCCAGGTCGTCCTCCTTCTCTCTGTCTGATAGGTTGGCGAGGTTGAGCCACCACGCTCGTTCCTGCAGAACCATAGTCCCCAGCGCTTTTCCCGTGGCCCGGACCGCACAGCGTTGGACACGGAGACACAGGTCTGTGATGACCGGTATCTCCTCCCACGCAGCTGGGTCCTGAGTTTGCACAAAATCCTCACATAACTCAGCCTGATAAGCCATGAGCAGGGAGAGGACATTGAGCACTCTGGCTGAAAGCGCCACCGTCTTATACGCCTTTTCAGTCAGGGCCGACTGAAAACGGTCAGACTTGGACGGCAGACTGGGGTTCCTGGAGGACACCGCTGACGGCCGCGGGTGAAGGTGGGCCGCAACGAGTGGCTCCATCGGAGGCATGCGGAGCAGACCCAGGCTCTCCATCGCCTCACAGTCGAGGGATGAGGCCCCGGAGATCGGGCTCCTGCTGCTGTAAGGGCGGTCTCTCCATGAGCGCGCCACCTCATCCAGCAGCTCTGGGAAGACGGGGAGAAGTTGCTTCGTCGCGCTCTTGGCCAAGGGCAATTTCTTCCCCTCGTAGCGGGACCTGGTGGTCTCAGCTACGACAGTGGGCCAGGGGATGGCTAGCCGGGCAGCAGCGCGTTTGCACACGTCGAGCATGTCCGAGCTAGGGAGAGGAGAAGCTGGTGTGCTGCCCTCATCTCCATCCCGAGAGGCGACGGAGGCCGCGGGCTGGGTAGCCCGGGCCGGCGTCATGAAGATGTCGTCGTCCTCTGATATGAGGAGGCCCGAGGCGTCAACTTAATCTTCCCCATAGTCCAGTACCAGGACGTCTTCCTCATGCGGGGGGTCCGCGGCCAGGTCAAGCTGGGAGCCCCAGCTGGCGCTAGCCTCCGGTTCCACCGCAACAGCCCCCTTCTCCTCTTCGTCCTCGACGGCTGCGCCGTCTGAAGGGAGATAGGGGTCCAGACAAGCTAGCCTGGTGGGCTAGCCGTCTGCGGAGACTCTTGTTCGTGAACACCGCACAGTGTTGACACGAGCCGGGGACTTCGATAGCTAGCCGGGTATGTTGCAGCAGGCAGCTCGAGCAGACCTGGTGTGGATCTCTGCTCGATATCTTGTTCCCACAGCGACAGGGACGGGCCCCAGAGTCTCCGTGCCCTCTGGTGTGAGGGGTTTTAGCCTCCATTCCTTGCGAGCTGGTGTGCAGGCAAGGAATTGAGGAAGTTAACTGGTGTGCTAACTCTGAAGAAACCGAGAGATTAGCTGGTGTGCTAATGCTCGGTACTCGAACAGCCGTGGTGAGGCGTCGAGGAAGTTAGCTGGTGTGCTAACTGTGAAAAAGCCGAGAAATTAACTGGTGTGCTAACACTCGGCACTCGAACAGCCGTGGTGAGGCGTCGAGAACAATGCTGACCTGGCCGTGGTGGGGCGAGGAAAGCACTGAGTGACCGAAGAAACAGAAAATCTCCAAGGCTAGGTAGCGCCCGGCGACAGAAGCTAAATAAGATCCGTCTGTGGACAGTTTAGCTAGCTAGCCAAGGACACGAGATACGCTCCGAGTGAGAAGAGGTGTTTGAATGACGTGGTGCCGTCCGGACACGTTTCACCAGCCAATCAGGATTGGCGTAATGAGATTAATGCTTCTGAGGTCTGCAGCGGGGGCGTGCATCCCATAGTGAGACATCGAGCGAAATATTATGAAAGAGAACCTGTGGGAGCAGCTGGTTGCTTTTATTGGCCTGTGATGTGGATGCAGTAGATGGTCTTGGCATGGTCAGATCACATTGTTCTTGTCTCACCTGCAGCAAGACTGATGCAAGCTGTGGCCGCTGACAACACAGCTGCCTCATTATAAACCTTAAACTAGCGAGGAAATAAACCGGAGATATCGTGCTGCGCGTCAGCTTCCCCTTGCCTTTTCCTGCTCTATTAAGACTTGCATGATCTGCTTGGGTGTTGGCAGTTGAACCCCTATGAGCTCTTGTAAACTTCTTGTTGTAAACAGCGAGCGAACACACTCATACAGCACTGAAAGTCTCTCTGGAATAAGACGCACACAAGTGGTGACTTGCACACTGCTGGGAGGACTGTGACAGAGACGCTAGAAATAAGACTTCAACAACAAATAAATCCATCCACCTTAATCATCTTCAAACATTGTTACACTGCCTGTGATATCAAACAGCATACAGCGCATCAGATAACCAGACCATAAGCACTGGAAATCACAACCAACTCTTGTGGGAGACAATGCAACTGCGTGTTTTGTGACTTGAAAGAAGAGCCAAGGTGAGCGGCGAACGTGCATAAATGCAGAGGGCAGATGCAGCCCTCATACACCATGTCTAAGCAGTGATATGGCAAACAAAAGGCGAGTTCCTCCGCATTCTTGCATGCACTTGGATCAACATAAACCATAGCAACATTATTATAAACACTTGCAGCAGACTAAACTCCTTCACTTCGTCTCATGCCAAGTGAAATGATGCGAAATTCTCTAATCTTGAAAAGCTATCCTGACCGAGGAGAAAAGATAGGATGTGCCATATTTCAAAATAGTTAGACTTCAAAGAATTGAACAGAATCGGCAAACTGAGATTATGCAAGCCTGCTTATATCGTGCACTGAAAATCTGTACGTGCAAAATCTTGCGACGCTGAGTGAGAATTAAAAAAAAAATAATTC
Source organism: Larimichthys crocea (assembly GCF_000972845.2). Taxonomy (NCBI): domain Eukaryota; kingdom Metazoa; phylum Chordata; class Actinopteri; family Sciaenidae; genus Larimichthys; species Larimichthys crocea. The sequence goes on from NC_040013.1 coordinate 9,592,695, forward strand.
TGCATCACACATATGTTTGAATGTTATTTTCTTGCGCATCTCACCATAGTCGCTTGCATCAGTCCACATTGTGCTCACATCTTTTGAGTGATGCAGGTTACCGCTGGAATGCACAATATCAGGGCCTTCAAAGCCAAAAAAACAACAAAACTCCAACATAAAGACGAGGAGGGGGCGGGGAGTCTTGTTCCGGCTCCACAGACTGACAAACTACTTTATCGATTTTTTTTGTTTTTTTCTTAAAAAGGGGAGGGGGGGGTGACTGCTGGGAATTCAAGGCGGGTGAGGGGCACGCAAACTGACAAAGAGTTTCCTGTCAGTAAAAAGGCAATACAGTAAGGCTTTTCTGTGTGTGTGTGTAAAAAGGGAGGGTGAGAGGGACACAGACAGAGAAAGCAGAGCAGAGGAGAAGACTGAACTGAACTGCTGTAAACTTTGACTCCTGGCCTCCCTCCAGCGGGAGCAGTATTTTAATGGTTGTGCTACGTGCAGAGCGTGAGGAAGGTTGGCTGATCCTCGGCTGTGTCACCCCTCCCACCCTTTAACTGCTTGGCTCACGCTGCAAGGCTGGAGATGGGTAAACAGTCCCTGCTAGGAAAAGTGTGTTTGTGCGGATTCAGACGTGCGAGGGTTGGGTGTGTGTGTGCGTGTGTGTGCGGGCTGACTGAAGGTGTGAGAGTCTTGGCACATGGCAAAAACTCGGACACAGCAGTTTCGCCTTTCATTTCTTCAGACTGGACAGCTGTTGAAATGCTATACAGCTTCATCTGCTGCGGGGAAGATTAACATGTTCAATAATGCACCTGTGAGCATGCAAAGTAGGATCCTACTAAAATATACAATTTCAATTTGTTGATGTTATAGAAATTAGGTTTATACTGTGTTTCAGATGTCTTAAATCATATGATGTGTACGTGAGTTCCTACTCCTCAAATGTTCTGTTTTCACTTCTCTAATATGACTTTGTTGCTAAGGCTGGCAGGGTAAGGTAAAGTTCAGGTCAATGTATAAATAGAAGAAGTCCAGAACAGAACAAGGGTCAGAGACAGGTCAGAGAGGTGACATTTAGATTGGGGATATGCTGACTACTGATTAAGGGACTTAAGAAAAACGTTTAGATGCTGTATATGCAGAGGTTAGGCCAGCCCATTATCGATTGTATAAGAACCAACTGCTCCACAGGGAGCCTTTTTCTCTATAACCCCTCATGTGTGTTGCACTGTTAAACACTCCTTCTTGTATAAGAATGATAAATTAAATTAAACTTTCCTTTCCTTACTAAAGGGTCGCTCTAAGAAATTCTCATAACAGTTAATAAGAGAGTTTTTTTTCCTGATGAATATGCCATTTAGCCAACGGGCACAAAATCTCATTAGAAAGTATTAAAACAGAGTAGCAGAGTGTGGTTTACAGTAAAACAAAAGATAAGAATGAAAGCTAAATAAAGTGGAAATATATATAATATATACGTAGAAAAACATATCACATTCATGGTGCACAAAAAAAAGAAGTGCTGATGTCATTCATGTGATCTGGTCACGATGACCCAGCAAGCTGACTAACGGTAGAAGAGGCACTGTTTTTAAAAATTTCACATTCTCAGTCACTGAACTGCAGATAGCTCGGAGCTAAAGCCTTGAAAATGCAATATGCAGCAGTAGCACACGCAGCACCAGAGAGGAGCAGTTTGTACTGGCAAAAATGTAGTGGAAAAACACTGATTCTCCACTATAAGACATGTATTCCAGTCTACACTCTCTCCGACTGCACCATCACAAACTACAGATGTGATATAGTTCTCACAAAACAGAATCATTTCATATATAAAATGAAGAAATACCAGCTTTCCTTCCTTGTCATCTTCACCTCTGAGCTTTATCCTTTCTTCTTGTCAGCCGCTCATTCTTCCGCGTTCCTCTGTGGCACTCATTAAGAGGTTGACCTTGCTCGTCATGCTGCTTATTTACATTCCATGCCTTCGGAGGCCGACTGGCATTTACAGGCAAAGAATGAGTGAGCGAGAAGCGGAGGTCATCAAACTAGATTAGAGGAGCCGCCAGTAGGGCTGAATGAGATGCTACAGATGCATATTAAGTGAGCATCATAACGTCATGAACACCATGAGTCAAGTGGAACATTAAAGAGTCATTTCAGTGTCAGTGATATAGCTAATAAAGGAATGATACTGGCAGAGAAAATGTAATCTCTACTCACTGACTTTGTAGCTGATGTTTCTGCATGTGTGAGAAGTTCATTTTCAAGGCAATCTCTTGAAAAGTCGCTGTTCATGTTCTGTTGACTTAATATTTCAACCCAAACCATGATGTTTTCATAAACCTAGACCAAAGAGTTTTGGTGACTAAAGCAAACCAAACTGCACCTGAAAACCGCAAATACAAGTCATGTAAGAAAATATAATCAACATCAACTTAGTGTTTCATGCGGTACATGCACCATGTTAAAAGTCCAATGTGATATCCATTCATCCAACACAATCACCACCGTGATATGTAGACTTGTGTCTTTGTTTTCTCCAGCAGCAGATGTGCTTCAAAATTCAGCAATCCCAAAAGTGGAAACAACGCCTGCATATCTCAAGACCATCAACACCATCTAGGCACGACCACATCAGACTGTATTGACAAAAACAGAAATTTTACTTCGTACATCACCAAAAACACATAATGAACATAAATTTAAACTCACCAAAACTATGCTTGTCTTTCCACTGTTGTCCACAACGTCCATCATCAACTGGGGTTTGGTTGAAACAAACCATTAATTCACTGAGTTAGATTTACAATTATTCTGGTTGTATACCTCAGTCAGCAGCCACAAAATGGGCATCCATCATTTTAGACCATACGTCCACTAGAAGTGCAAATTTTTGCCACAGGTTCAGGTTGTTATTGCGTGTGTCTGACAGCACAATGGAAAGTCCCAACAGCAATGGACTTTTTTGTTAAAGCATAAAATCCTATTTGTTTAATCAGAAACAGCTGTTATCTCCAGCCACCAGACTCATTTTATAAACTTAAAAAAAAAAAAAACAACTTGACAGAAACAAAATTTCTAGAACGTTGATTTGTCAGAGTTAGGTGGGAAAAGAAAAGGGCGGCATATCTCTGTCCTCAAAGTCAGCAGCTTCACAGGGAGGGACTCAGATCAACATGCATGTGTGGCTGGTCCGGCTCAGTTAAAAGCAGAGAAGCTTGGATTATAACACACACAGACACACACAGTGCAACTTCATACTCTGCTCATGATACCATTACTTCATCCTCACATAGCTGCTATATTAATATTCAAAATGCCATTTATATAATCTGAGATCACAGTAATATTCTTGACTGTAATCCGCTTTTGCTGGCCATCTACAACAATTCAAAAAGTCTATAATTGAAGAAAAAAAAAGTTGACTTAATCCCTTTATATGTGAGGTGGAGATTATAGATGGAGGATCGCTCTTTGTGGCAGAGACTAATCTGTTCCATGAAAGTCATGTGCTACTGTTTATTTTTCTTCCTCATCAATTTGACTCAGACAACTGCCATTCAACTCAAATTAATCAAACATCTGCAAAAACAAGCAAGATTACCATTATTTATTTGAGGTTAGACCTGCTGATTAACTGTAAACTAACACACACACTTACTATTTTTCTTCATGTATTCCCAGTTCACTTCAAGATGTCGTGTTCTATTGAAGTAAAACCAAATGTAAACCAAAAGCTTATATTACATAACTGAGTTGATTGAGTTAAGATCATTAAGCAGTATTAATACTGAATAACAGTAACTATGTAAAAGACACCTCGTTACATGTTAGAACACAGCACCTTCTGTTAAAAGTGCAGTCAGTGGAAAAAGCAGCAGAAAAAAATGCCGCTCAGCAGGCATGCACAATAACTCAAGGCCAACTCCCATCGGATCATTTTTACACTATTAGTGTTTTTGATGTCTACCACGGCTGGCTGCGAAGGCATTCCACCGCTTGCCCAAAATGTCAAACTCTACCGCATGTTTACAGTTGCAGGTAGAAGAAAAATGCGCGAGCGTGAATGATTCGGTGGAGCCAAGAGAGAACCTGCGGCTTCATAGAGCTATTTGTGGTACTCCTGCAGTTTTGTCATGATCGCCACAGAGTCATAAATAATGAAAATTCCATAATATAAATGGTTTTATAAAGCTGAGCCAAGTGGTGTGCAAATGAAGAAACAGTCCTGTTGTCTCTCATGTGGGTGAAAAGGAATTTAACCAGACAGACGGGGCGTGCTTCAAAACCATTTCTTATCGCCCATTTCCAGAGAGACGTGAGAGGTTAAAGAAATGTTTTTCATTTTTTAAATGTGCTGTTTTAGACACAAATCATTTTATTTTTATCTATTTAATTTAATTCTAACTTAATTCAGTTTCAATTCATTATCATTATGACCTGTAGATTGTATGTTATCTTCTTCATGAGTAATTAAATTAAGACAAAATCAAGAATGTTGACCAAAAGGCTGATAAGCACAATCAAAATAGTTTGTTTAAGTTTATGCTGACTGACAAATAGAATGACTGAATATATAATAATAATAATAATAATAATAATAATAATAATAATAATAATAAAGTGTCAGCGGCACTGTTTATCTAGAATGTCCAGTGGGGCTCACCTCAACCATTATTAAGACATGAAGTGCTTTGAGCGGTTAGTCAAACCTTCATCACCTCCTGACTCACTTGCATAGAGGCCACTCCATGTGACTGGATTAATATAAAAGTAAATATTAATTATTTTACTATATAACACTTATCTCATAATTTTATTTTTAGCTGTTGCGCTATTTTATGTGGTTGTATTATTGTATCTATGATTTTGTTCCACTGACATGAATTTTCTTTCTATACATATAATATATTCAATTCTATTAGTATTAGAGTATTAGTATAGCTGAAAGAGCACAGAGGAGGGAGCCTGAGACCGAACTTGACCAGACATTTCTCCTAAAAATTGGACATCACTGCTGCGATTATGTAAGATGGAAGTCGTGCTGTCAAAAAACAGAATTTATGAATATTTAAAGATTTTTTTCTTTCTTTTTTGAGCTTTATTGTATAGAGACAGCTGAAGAGTGACAGGAAATGTGGGGGGAGAGAGATGGGGAACGACATGTAGGATTCGAACCCTGTGCTTCCTTTGTACATGGGGTGGATGTTCTACCGACTGAGCTAAACAACACCCTGGAATTTATGATTATTTAAACGTTGCGTTGACCTAATCACTTGGACGGATACACTGATCACTGTGATGTGATTGGTGTGAGCCATGAACTGGGGTGGAGCGAAAAAGGAAAAAGCTGTGAGGGGTCTGCTCACTTCACAGAAGAGATGCTTATCCAAACATGAGTACAAACAGTCGGGATGGAGACCTTGCAGTGCAGGGGAGTGTGGGAACCAAGACGGTTTGGGCCCTAGCCCTGGGTGGCTCACTGTTTTATCTGTCAGACAGTGGTGCTGCGTCCAGAGGAAATCCCTGTTTAAAGTAATGACCTAGTTTATTCTTTTCTTCTTTACTGTCGATGGTGAACAATAGAGGGACGTATACAGCAGCGGCACTACCCTTCACTCTCAACATGTTTCTGGTATCAGTCTGCAAATACTCTGAAGGGGGTTGTGTAAAGTCTACGGCCCAGTAGTGTTTTAGTACACTCGGCTGTTATCACCCATTGACAAACAAAAGATAAACACATAGGCTACACTTTTTGTTCTGCTTAAAGCAGCTTTACCAGGAATACACTCGGGCCTACTGTTTCTACTTTCTACCAGTCATCACTGGTGAATCGCATATGACAGGCTGCGACGATGACGATGGCAGAATTCTGGGGCACAATCTGAGAGCATGAGATCAAAACTTTCCGTTCAAAAACTGTCCTGCAGTCAGTTAGGTGGTGTCTACAGCACTGTGCGGATAACTACAACATGGGACACATATCTACAGTACTGTGTCTGTTTTGTGCACTTGGACTCCGCCGTGCCTGTGTGGGAGCCAAGAGCTCATTCTGTAATTGGATCAGTCACTGATACTTTCTTGTTGCCAGTGGTTGAAGATTGAGCACAGCAAGAAATATCAGCTAAAAAAACTGAATAGAAACAGTCAAGTACTACAGACAGGTAACTATAAAAGCTCTATATAAACCATCAGCATATAGCTGCCTCTTATTCTGTATTGAGGGACAGGTACAATTATACTTCATCAAAGTGGCAAAATGTTTTTGTATTGAACTGATGCATTAAACTGTCATGAACACTATAAACTATGTTACAACTGTTTTTATTTAAGTACTTAATACTTTTTCAATACTACATGTTCTTTGTTATTTACACATTAAAAAGTATCTAAAGTACCAAAGTTATATAAAAAAAAAAAACAATTGGACTGACGCCATCTGTAAACGATGAACTAGTAGACAATCTGCGGTGCGGTCTGCTGACAATCACACAGTGAGAGAGATGCTATCTGGTATTATGTTGAAGATGTGAACACAACATGTATTTTACACACACGGACCAAAGTGAACACACCTGGTTGGTGCTGACGTCATTTGGTACCACGATTGTTTGGATCGACTACATCATTGACAACAAGCCTCGCCCTCTGCGCGCGCTCACCTGCTGCTACGAAATCCAAAATCTGAATTTTGTCTTCACGGCCGAGCGGGTGTGTGTGAGCAGTAAGAGAAAATTATGTAGGTGTGTGGGTGTGAGGAAAGCGCAGCGCAGTTTGTGAGCAAACACGGATATAAGATGGAGGATTAAAATGGTGACACGAGAAATATGGTCATGCATTCAAATGAAAAATAAAACCCACCCCAGCTTGTCTGTCTGTCATTCTGTGGGAAACACTGCAAATGGTCCTCAGTGTGTTCGATGTGCAGGTAGCTTTGTGCATCTTTTTCGCTGGTATCGTGATCACCTTACTACCCTCCACAAATCTTCCCCATCTTCAGCTCTACAGCTGTGAACCGTCAAAAACAGAAGACCTCTTTCTCAAAGCTCCACTTGGATCACAGCCAAGTCCTGCTCAGAACAGTCACAGCATAGTAAAGGGAGAGATAAACATGTGCTCGGAGTTAATTAAGTAATCCTAAACGTATTACAACCATACAGCAAGTCACACCCAACTAACAACATCAATTTGTCTGATAGGTCGCACAGATGCATTCTAATAATTAAAAAGGTATTAGGAGCCTCATTAGAAACTCACAAATTGATTACAAGGAGGCTCTGGAAAGAAGTGCTCCCATGTAAGCTTATGCTCCATGACGCCTAACTCCAAAATGATTACATTCATTGTTTACTGCGTGATGGAAAAACAATAAGCAAGAAAAAGGTGTATGCTGGTACTGTAGGCGGAAAGAACAATCGTCTCACACGGCCTATAGGATAATGTACAGTCGGCTCCAAGGCACAGAGGGCCGCCACTGCTACCACCACATGACTTCCTCTAGCCTACTTACTCTATAGAGTTTTAAGATTTAGGTCAACGGTCAACTTCCCTGTGTAAGCACACGTCCACAGACGCTCTGAACAATATGCTCTCAACAATAAAGAAAAATTATTTATCAATTTGTTAATTAATTTCCTATAGCATAATACAAAGAAAACCATAAAATCCTCACAACTGAGAAGCTGGGGAATATTTGGGGTATTATTAATATACATTAATCTAAGCCACTGGTGGAGAGTCTTTACTATTTTTGTATTTTTTTTTCTGTCTTTGTAATTATGAAGGGATCTGGCGACATGCCATACTAATCTAAATGTATTGTTCCATTTATTAAAAATGTATCCTCCTATGCATGTTCTTTTGTTTTGTTGTCTTGGAGATTTGTGTTTGAGGCAGGCAGATACCATCTAAATGTGTGCAGTGTTGTCTTATTAGAGTGAGTATACTGTCTGACTATTGTATTGGACTGCATTATATTGGCAGGAGCCCTGTCCCTGAGGGCCAAACAATAGCATATCTAAGTCCAGTATTTGATTCTATACTAAGCTTCACAACAGTGTTCAACATGTACACATGCAAGCCCTTAACGGCAGTAAGAATGTTTAGAATGCAGCCTTGACTTAGTAAGCTGTCTGTTTTAACATGCTGGACATACAAACATTCAGTGGGGATCAGTAAGTCAGTGGTGGGACAATCATGTTGCTGCTGTGTTCCCTGATAATGCTATAATGGCATCAGCGAGCCTTCGACGTGCTGGAGCTGTGGAGAAACAAACACGTCCTGCTGCCTGCGACTTCCCACAATGTTATCAAGTGAAAAAGGGGAAATGGGAACAATGACATTAAACAACTATTTGGGCAAAATCTTTTTCCTCTATCTCTCCCAATGTCAATTGTGCTTACATTGTGTTGTATCCCTTTGAGCCATTGATACTGGCAGCCTTCCATTTGTGCAAGTCATGCTGATTTTTGCTGGTCACAGTCCAGGCGTGTGTTTGCCAAAGGCAACTAGGGCAGTGGGTGAGGAAGTCAAGTTCTCCACAGAGTTTGACTGAGATTGGCCAGCTGTGTGGATCCACAGCACAATCAGACAACTCACTCAACTAGTGAGTTTCTGAAAACTTTTAAACGTCTACTAAGAACCAGCGAGGGGAAAAAAACACAACTGGACAGGAGGTGCTGTCTAAAAATAACAGTTGACGACAATCAGAGCCGAGTGCCGGCTCAGAAAACAGAGTACCTATAGCAAGCGAAGGCCACAGGCTTCAATCCGGCGTATGTGCTTTCACCGCTGGGAGTATTGTTTTTTTATGTGCTGATCCTTTAGGGTCTGACTTTAATGCTCTCTACACTGACCTTCTACACTCACCGTGTCTCATGTGTCAAAGCCATGGAGATCTTCAAAAGACTGCATATCCCAGCCTGTCTTTTATCTTTACACAACAAATGAAACAAAAGTTATTAAGAAAATGTAGAAACACTAAATTAAAAATTAAGGGCACATTAAGTTTGAACCATTTTAAATAATGTGTTTTATTTCTATTTATACTGTAACTGGTGAACTGTGTGCTGTCTTGGCCAGGTCACCTTTGAAAAACAGATTTCAATCTCAACGGACGTCCTGGTGAAATAAAACAAATAAAAATAAAAACAATCCCCTAAAATTGAAGCAAAAGACCTTGCGGGAAAGTTACCTGAGATATGACAGACGCTTCAGGTTATTAACGTCAACAGTCCTGCAATAAATTGTACCTTTGTGAAAGTTTTCACATTCAGTCTTTGTTCAAACCATAACAAAGAGGTGTGGGGTTCAACTTTACGATCATTATAAAGGCTGCAGTTTGATTGTGTTATACTGACAGGTGTTTTAATAGCTAGTCTTTACTTATTAATATATACAAACAAACTGCAGCCTCCAACTCACTAAAACAGTCTCTACAAAAACTGATGACTATGACCTTCATGACATGGGACTGCATTAATTTTTATCTTGGCGTACCTAATAAAATGGTTTGCACGGGAACAAGATTTCAACCTAACTTCAATTCAATGAAACAGCGATAAGCCTCCTTCAGAGTATTTCCCTCAGGAGACGAGGGGGGGGGGGGAGGCTGAGAGCAGCTCGTGGGTCAGTCTCATGTCACAAGGTCACGATGCCCAGATCCGGTTTAAAAGGAAGAGTCGCAGGTGACGCACGACCCAGCAGCCACGCTGGAGGAAGGCTGACATTGCTGCGAGCTGACGTAGGTCACTTTCTTTAAAAAAAACACAGCACACAGCAGTACGGTAACAGAAGTGATTGCTAAGGTGCACAGAGGGACAACTTGCTTATTGTCTAAGGAAAAAAAAAACATCACTTGAGACGTTTTCTTAGAAAACACACCTCAGTGAAACAGAAGCTGCCCACAGTTTCCTCTCCTTCGCAACCTTGAAACATGCACATTTTCTAGTGAACATACTGTAGGAATGCCCTGTCTTACCTACTGTGTGTGTGAGAGTGTGAGAGAGAGAGAGAGAGAGAGAGAGAGAGAGAGAGAGAGAGAGAGAGAGAGAGAGAATACTGAACTGATTTCATCACTGCAGCAAAACTCTTTTAGTTTGCCGCCTCTCCACAGCGAGGTCAGAGGCTGCAGTCAGCTACAGAACAGCCTCCCTGTGGGTGACTGGTCAGCACAGTTAAGGCTTCATACAGCCTGAGATGGCCACGTTCCTCCACCTTCACACACTCACATCCTGTTTTACTCTCAGAAGAATGAAAGCACAACTGCGTCATCTCACATGTGCACTTTCCTTGTTTCTGTGCACGTATATTTATCAGCAGCATGTGTCCAATAGCACTGTATGATATGGAGTGTGTTATACAGTCCAGCCGGGTCATTATGCCCACGCTTGCTGCAGGTAAACGCTCAGTTGAAAGTTGATGAGGTAGACGTACAGTAGCTAACACTAATGCTGTAGGGCTGAAACCATAGAATGATTAAGGAGAAAATCTCCCTGGTTGCAGTTCCTCAAACGTGGAGATTTGCTGCTTTTGCTTTCTTTTGTGAACAAACTGAAGACGTCAACTTGGGATTTAGAAAATGTGAAAGGCTTTTAGTTTTCTCTCTTTTCTTTTTTTCATTTTATGAATCACACAATTAATTGAGCCCATCAGCCCTGTGATAAATCCTGCTGTCATGAAGGATATAACGTTCAGATTCGGTTTCAGACGGGTGTTGATTCAACATCTGTCCACGCCACTTTCTATCTGAGTATTCACCGATTATCATAAACGCCTCTCACACTGAAGCTTGACACTAAACAGTTGAGTCACCTCTCTAAAAGGGTTACGACAAAACCTGAACATTACAACCTCCCGCCCTGACGGTGGGATTTTACACCTGCATTCGTTTTAAGCTGAAAGTTGAGCGCAGACCCTGCTGTTGCAAAAGTAATGCACCCTGTACGCATTCAGTCATATCCTAGTCTGATCCCTGGAGAAAGGAAGCAGCACATGTTAATTTATCTTGTTTGTTTTTTTGTCTTAAGTCGAGCAATGACTCATAGTCCAGATGTAACACCTCTGTGTGTGTGTGTCATGTACCTGCAGTTGCATTACAGCAAAAGCAGGAACTCTTCCATGCTTAATACCTAGTATTGAAGAAATAATACACCTTTCTGACTCAGGGCATTGAGCTGGCGTGACAGAGGACCAAGATATTGTGTCTGAAATGCATGCAACACTCATACAGCTGCAAAACTTAGTTTTGGTGTGTTCCCATGTAGTACCTTTGGGTTTTTTAACCCACAGCGTTGCTTGACAGGTGCTACGCACTGCAAACCATTGGCTTTAAAGCACGCACAACACTGGATTCATTGTTGCCTGTGTGTTTCCACCTGCTGAGACACTTACTTTCGTCCTTCCATTGATTGTGTAGTTTCCCAGTTTGCCGTTACAATGTCTAATCAGGTCGTCCATGCGACCCATTAGGAAGCGGATCTTCTCGCAGCCGGCCTCTCGTCCCTCTATCCACGTGATTTTGTCACCTCGGATGTCTTTAGTGGAGTCGCTTTTTTGACTGACTAGCTGTCCGTCTGTGAATTTGCCCGTTTTGTGAAGGGCTTTGACATCCTCCAAAATGCCCTGTCCAATCTCTTGTCCTAAAAAGTTGTCCACCACACAGATACCGTGCTTGTCCATACAGGGGACTATGTATTCCGTGGCAAGTTTCTGAGGGGATGAGCTAGTTTGTCCGTTAGGTTTGGAGGTGTCGTTGGAGGACGGGTCCTCTCCCTGTTTGTCGCCGACCTCAGGTGGTGCTTCTGTGTTTGTGGTTTGTGGTACAGACGCGCTGTCCGCCTGCTCGGGGCTTATCTTTTCTCGGTGCTGCTCCGTATCCTGGTCGCTCCCCGACGGAGTCTCCTCGGGCTTCTCTTTGGGAAGCTGCCCCTTCTCCGCCTCCTTACATATGAGCTTGTGTTTCTTCCAGTGCTGTTTCTGGTGCTCCTTGCTGCAGTAGAAGGAGCTCCGGCACCTGCCACACTTGAGGAGGTTCTCCATTTTCCCACAAAGTTCACAGTACTGTCGGTCTCTTTCCAAATCGCTCTGTTGCTGCTGCTGCTGTTGCTGTTGCTGCTTCTCCATGTTTGCTGCTACAGCGGGTGCGCTGCGCCTTTAAGTCCGATCCTTTACACGCGCCCAGCTAACCGACAACTTTGGAAACGATCCACTGTCTCTGCCACGCTACACCGCGCGAGACGGAAAAGTAACACTCAATACATCGCCATTTCGTCACACTCTCTAGTCACATCTTGTATAAGTGAAAAAATACGACAACGTGTACGCCGGGCTGAGCTTTTCGGGAGGCATTTCTGCTCGCTAGCTGTCGGTCCGAGGGCAGTGCATGGCGCCGCTCGGTGTGCGCTCAGCCAGCCTCTCTGTGGGCCAGCCTGCCGTGACGTCACACACGCAAAGCACCGTCCCCTCTCCAGAGGCCTTCACTGACTGTCGGACAGACAAGTGTCAGCGCTAAACACGTGGAAATAAATAATCGATGTCACCGCAGGTCAACAGGGAGCTTGTCCGTGTCCGTGTATGATAAAGTCCGCCTCTGGCCAATCAATAACATAGTAATGTATGTCAACTTGACTAGACAGGTCGGCTCCAGTCGTGCAGCCTCAGTGATTATTCTCTATAATGATTTGAATATTGAATATTGCACTTGAGCATTTCAATTTTATGCTACTTTATTCTTTTATTTAGTATATTTACATATATATTTACTTTATTGTATGTTCTTATCTTTACTTATTCTCATACATTCTACATCTATCGCTTGATTAAACTAACAACAAACGTACTTATAACACTACACAATCTATAAAATAAACTCACCGACTACCTGCGTCATTACAACGCTGCTTACACATGAATTCATCAGAATTTATTCAATAATATAAAATGATATTAATAGCATATCAAATTTAAACAACAATCTGAAAGGGAGTGTCCTGATGTAGGAGCTTGGAGGGAGCACCTGAAGGCATCATCACTCAGCGTCAACGCCAGTGTGTTTTGCCCTCATTCCTGGCTTGCGTGTGTGAAATTCCTTTCACACAACAAAAGAATATTTTGCACAAAGACATCGCTGCTGTTATTATATAATAATTAGTTTTTAGCATGTGGTTTATAAAGCTCATTACTGCAATTGAGAAAGAATCAATTCGACTATCGGAATGCATATTATAAAAAACAGCAAACATTGGGTTTTTATGAATTATAATCTCATGTTTGGCTAAATATGTGAGTATGTATATGTTTTGGTCTGTCGCTCATTACCCAAATAAGTGAGACGCATGTGAATGACAGGGAGCGTTCTGTGTGGAGGCAAACCGCAAGCTCAAGTTGGCACCCGTTGTGTGGCACGTACACAGTCTGCAGGAGTCCCTGGAGGAGGGGTTAGTGGAGAGAAGCGGGTAATCTGATCAAGAAAGGTTGGATGAAACATACTTTAATAGCAACAAATGACACAGGCCAATCAAGGGTGGCAGTCTGGAGATGACCGGTTCCTCAATCTGGATTTTCACTGGAAACAGAAAGAGTTTTGGCTGCAGGGGCGCGCCTGTGTCAGCGCCTCTTGAATGCATTTAATACTGGAATATGTGCGAACATGGCTGTACATAAAATCTCAACAATCATCCATACATGACACTATAGGCGTCATAAAATAATAATAATAAAAAAAAAATCAATCTCAAGTGCAAACATGTCATTTGTTGTGTTCCAGGACGAGCTCTACATCTCAAAACAAACTGTGTTCGGGCCATCATTTAAAAAGTTTGAACCAGATTTCAATTATATAAAAATAAAAAAGCTGCAAATATAACTTTAATAAACCAGATAACCACTGTAATAAAAACAAATGCCACATTTAGCTGTGTTTACTACATCTCCCATGATGCACCTCTCGTCATTTCCTGCTACGCTTGTAAATAGCGCAAAAGCCCCGCGAGAAATGAGGTCCACATGAATGCCTGTGATTAAAAACAAGTCAACGCGGTTTCTGTCGCGTTGTAGTGCCTGTAGACTTTGTGTTTGGTGTTTAGTGTTGGTCGGAGATGCTAACATTGATGTGTAAACGGAGCTGTTTTGTCCTGTCACCCTGATAATCCCTGATACATGCAAAGTGCCTCGTTACATTTGGTCGGCGGCACGCACAGTTCACATTTAACCAGAACCGAGCTAAACATATTCAAACTCATTAGACAGCGTCGAAGACATGAGTAAGCGAGAAGGTAAGTCCAGCTTCTTTACGAACAGCCTCTTCATTTAAGTTGTATTGAAGTATTGTCGGTCGTTGTCATGAGCGAGAGCTGCAACTCAGCTAGTTGTGTGAGTAACTAGTTAGCTAACGCTACGATGCAAACGTTAAACTACTCTTATTACAACATTGTTTACAAACATCACACTGTCACTCAGGTTCAGTGTGTTGTCATATGACAGCAGGAGAATTTATCCACAATACACAGAAGATCAACAACAATTATTGTCATTATAATTTGTCTGCAGCTCAAAACCTTTTACTGTCATAGAAAACAAGACAAATATGAGTCAGAGAAAATGAAACATGTGATGTTTGTTTATTTATTTGTTTGTTGTTATTTTAATCGAAAACTGCCTTAAACAATGAATCCATTATCCAAAAAGTTGAAGTCTATTTTTTTTCTTTTCGACAGCAGTTTACTGATGGTACCATGCTTTTCTGCGGTTTTAAAATAAATGGTTCACGCTTTGTATGTTTGCTTATCTATGGATACTACTATGTTATTATTATTATTATTATTAATAATAATATAAATTATTGGGTGAAGTTATAATGAAGTGTTTGTTCAACCAAAAACAACTGATTATTATAATTGTGCAATACAGTGAAAGGCTGCTCTTTTCTGAGGTAGTTATTGTACTGTAAAAATCTCATACCATTGCAACGCTACAAGTGACTTAGTATTGCATTTCCATTAAGGTGGTTAACCTGCAAGACGGATAAAAAAAAAAGAAAAAGAATCAATCCTGCAGGGGACAAGATTATATCAGCATCTTGATTTTTAGATTGAACCCTGAAAAATGCCAAATCCTTGATTCTTAAAACGTGACTCCATAGTGTCTTTAGTTAGTCCCCCATGCTGTAAACAACCATGTCTTTAAAGCTCCACATCTGTTTGTAACACAGACTTTTGATTAATTATTTGAAGTCTTTAAATTACCTTGATGTCATCAGGAAAAAAGACGAAACTGATCTTCGTGTGCAAAATGGTTGGAGTATCTTTCTGACTCAACAAGGCACTTTAAAAAAAATGACAGCAACTACAGGCCTTTTATCACTGAACACAAACTGCAGAATCACCAGACTTTTTCTGCCTCATGTCAGGTGAAGGATGTCCCCGGAAAAATGCTGATGCGCCGCAAGATCGAGACGGGAGTGGCAACCCGTCCTCGCCTGTCATCGCTGTTTTCAAAGGTAACTGCATCCTCAGCATTTTGATGGCATTTTTCATCCACATGGTTGCCGTATATCGTTATGTGTTTAGATATTTGGACTAATCTTTTTTTCCTGTCTTTTTAGTTTTCCAGCAAGAGCTTGATACCAAACACGACAAATATGAGCGCCTTGTTAAGATCAGTCGAGATGTCACCATCGAAAGCAAGAGGACTATTTTTCTTTTACACAGAGTGACCAGGTATATACTATGTTAATTAGTGCAGTTTGGTAAGGATCATTTTGTTTCCTTTAATCACCTCCTTACTGTGAGGATTTACATGTTAGTGTAATTTGTTCTGTAACAATATTAAAGCATTTCTTAACTCTTTCACATTTTAATCAGTCTACATCTGCCTTCAGGTATTGTTTTTGAAGCACCATAATGATGCAGAAGATCAGTTGTGGAATTAAAATCACCACTGTGAACAGTTTCTAGTCTCAGGAGAGTTTCAGTTCGTACATACAGACTGTCCAAAAGGCATTGGAAGTAGCTTAGTTGAAGCTTTTGCATACCTTTTAATTCTGTGTGTTTGTCTCTGGGTTGAAAGCGTACCGGATGCAGAGGATATTCTAAATGAAGCAGAGACGAAACTGGATTTAGTCAGGCAGAAAATCGGTCAGATTGCCGAAGAGCTCAGAGGAGAAGACATCTTTCAGTTTCACAGAGCGTTCACGCCAGGTGAGTTACAACAGATTTTTTTTTTCAAGAAGGCAAACAAGCCTGTAAATAAATTCCTTGTGTGAAAATATTCAAGGTTAACTTTTTTTTTAGAAAGCAATAGATAGATAGCATCCCATCAGACTCAGTCATGAAGCAAAACATTTCATTACAAAGTTGTACAAATTTTAAATTTCCCAGATCAGTGACTGTATTGTTGCGTTGAAAAATGTTCTGGCAGATATCAGAGGAACTGTGAAAGTGGCAACTTAAACTTAGAATAAGTTATGATGATCCTGAATTTATTAAAGTCCCAAGAGACAAGGTTAAAGTCATGATCCTAACTAAACATTATTTGATATACTCATCCAGTTAAAAGGAAACACGAGTATTCTAACATGAATAAGCAGTTAGTATCAAGAACATAAAGTCATATATCACCATATCATGATCAAAATATTCTGTATGTTGTTGTAAAATCTAAATATTTCCAGTCGGGCTTGATGTAGCAGATTTATCTGCAGTAAAAGTTTGACATAAATTGCGCTTTATGCTACTGTCTCTTTATTCCTTCTCACTTAATATAAGATAACCACATTTTACCTTTCCACGTGAACCAGAGACACATTTTACATACAAACATGAACCTTCTCTACGAAGAAACTCAACGATACAAGTACAAATACAGGAAAATATGCAGCATACATACAGTATACATATACAGTACCTATGTAGCTACAAAGCTGCATACAAATGTATTTTCTTTTATATTCTCCCCCTAAATCTATCTTTCAGTATTATGTAGTAATTATTATTTTATTAGCTGCGACCATAGACTGCCTTAAAAAATGGATGTAGTCTCAGTGACGTCACCCACAGGGTTCTGAAGAGCCGTTGTGAAGCACAGAGTGTGGTGGCTCTGACCATTACCATCTTGGCAGTCAGACCTCCACTGCCTCCCCGCAAATCCAAAAATGAGTGGAGCTGAGTCAGTCGCTCAAACCAGCCACCTGTGACGGCCCCCACCTGTGTGAACTTATGAAAGCATGTGTGGATGTAGTTGCAGTTACCTAACTGTCCTGCATTCCAATCCCTCCCAGCAGCCCATCAATTCATTTAATTGATATACTTCAAATACCCCATTTAATCACACACTGATCAATCTATGTCATCTGTCTCTCTGCTGAATAACATTTTGTCAAACGAGGCCTCAGCTGAATAATCCATTCATGAAAAGATGGTCTCCACACTGTTATAGTAGTCTGGGTTCAAATCTGATCCTCGACACAATTAGTGGGTAGTCACCTAAAATATATAGTCTGGATGCATTTCTTTTATTATAATAACACTTTCCTGACTAAAGAAACAGGCCTCAGCAAAGAGCACAAGCTAACTTAATTACACAGGAGATTTCATGAGAAAAAGGTATGTCGTGCTGCTTTCACCTCACTCTTCTCTATTTGTGCTCAAGGTTTATTGTAAAGTGGCTGATAGTGTGAGAGCGTGACCTTGATGCAGGCCTGGATATGATAGACACACCCTCTGATAAACTTGTTATCCTACTAGTATCAATATCTGTTTTTGTCAGCGTAGCCAAAATGTCTGCAGAGTTTGGACAAAAACATTACTGGGAGCGAGCGTGAGCTGTTATCTAGCAGCTGGGGAAGTCATTTTTAGATTGTGGTCACTCAGGAATCACCGCTGCATCCTCCGCGACGTGACCAGTGGCAGTTCCCACCAATTAGACGCTTCATTTTTTTCCCAGTTTTTATCGTCTTTATTAGATTGAGACTAGGCTCGCTGCACGGGCTCTCCAGATAATCTTGGCTGGACGTGAAGTCTCCAGGCATGTGTAATGGGTCTGCTCTTTTTATATAAGGACCATTAAAGATTTTGTGGGCTAAATCTGACCATAATTGCCTCTGATAACAGAGGCAGAGCGGCTCTTTGATAAGCTCTTTAGTTTGAACCAGCCAGAAGCTATGAGACAGTGCAAACACAAGTGTACTGGCAGGGTATTTCCCAGGGTTCACCGCTAATGCATTGAACCGTTCTGTGGTCAAACATTAATCTCCATTAATCATCTGTGGAAATTCACACATCCTTTTTAATGAAAACATTTCAAACGTCTGACCCAGTGAGGCCGTGCACGTCCACTGATCTTCAACTTTTCCAACAGCTGTAACAGTAAACGCTCTCTAATTTCCAGCTGGTTTTCCTCGAGTCATTGTTTAGACATCATCTACAGTAATAATTTTTTTTCTGGGTCTTGGTGACCAAAGGTGACTTTGATTGCTTCAGAGTAAATAACACGAACAGCTCCTGGCAGTAAACTCAGGAACTGAACCGCCTGCCTCAAAGCCAGAGTAACCTTTTCATGTCATATCCTGTCCGCCTCGGATTGTGTTGAATTCTCTGGAAGCCAGTGTCACAGCTGTGGGGCCACTGGCAATGTTTATATGTTTGTAGTGTTTTTGTTTTTTTCATAGATAAAGATGATAAAGAATAAAGACTGGGGACTTAAAACACAAGGCTACTACTACTAAAGAGATATGGTCCCCAAGTGCAAAAATAATATTTATTCTTGTACAAAAATGACCTTATATGAGTGCAATAATTATAATTATCTTTCACAACAACTACACCTACTATAGTGTAAGTACATTTATTATTTATTATTATTTTAGAAGCTGTGATGTTGGCTGAGGATTGATCAGGAGCAGCAAAACACAAATTCTATAAGCAGTTCATTTAAGTCCCTGACAATGCAAAGTATAACTATCACAAATATTACAACGTTCCGATTGGTGCGCAGAGGTATGTTGAGTCTTGAACCAATCAAATGATTCCTCTGGCTTCATTGTGAGCAGCGTCCCAAAACTAAAACATAAACAAAAAAGTTTCATTTACATGAAAAGTTCCATTATAGACGATCGTCTAAATATTAACAGAGGAAGCATTTTCACACATCTGTACACGGCATCTTTAATGACTTATGAATGATTTACTGCTACTCTCTTATCATCCAGTATGACTGATCGTACACAGAGCTGCATTTTGATATCTCTGAGCCACAAAAAGCACTAGAATCTGTTAAAAAATAGAATCTGTTAATAATATTTATAATGTTAAGACAGGAACTTCTGCAGACAGCAGAGGTTTGTGGTTAGATGGTGAACAGATCATCACTGCATTCAAAGTACCGTG
Source organism: Larimichthys crocea (assembly GCF_000972845.2). Taxonomy (NCBI): domain Eukaryota; kingdom Metazoa; phylum Chordata; class Actinopteri; family Sciaenidae; genus Larimichthys; species Larimichthys crocea. Next base: position 9,612,071 of record NC_040013.1, read on the forward strand.
AACATTGGCCTTCCTACTCGTTAGGGTTAGGGGTTGTGATTCTGGAAGATCCAAACGTGAAATGGCAGGAGGTCATCACGGAAGCACATTTATAAACCTGTGATATTTGACCCCCGTACCAACTGTTCTGAATGCGCTGCAGCCGCTCGGGTTTCTGGCTTTCAGTAATTCAGAGTGAAGCGGAGATGGACCACGTTTTTTTTCCCCTCCCGCCTCTCCCCGTCGCACGCTGCGGTTAGCTACGCAGAGATACGACGCCTCTTTTGAAGTTCAATTGCCGCTCCAAAAGTAAACTTCAGACACAAAGTCTTCCGTCCTGTGATTATTTGATTGTTGTTTACACAGGGCCTAGAAAACAAATGAGTGGGTCATCTCAGCCGGCCACAGAAAGTGGCCACTGTTGTTCAAACCCAAAAGACAGCGACAGGAAACAGGTTTTATTTGAATCATTATCTCCGTGTGTGATCTGAACTGTGCAGATACCGTGTAGTGTTTATACACACTCTACGTGCTGCGCTCATTTGATACATGCTTGACCTTCTTTTTAGTAAGAGCGGTGTTTTTTAGGGGAATGAAATTAAAGGAGGAAATAAAGGCACTGCTGAATCCTGTTGGAGCGGTGGGAAGCAGTGAAATATTTTGAGTGTCTTGCCATGTCAATTTGTTTTCATGCATCAGGAATCCAGGAGTATGTGGAGGCTGTCTCTTTCCTGCACTATATCCGTCACCGCAGCCTCATCAGCCTGGAAGAGATCAACGCCAGACTGGTGTTCATGAGAACAGAGAAGGTAAAGTTCACCGCACTGTCTCGTACCGTGTTCTCCGTTTTTCTGAGGAGAAATTTTACATTTTTGGAAATGCACTTATTGTTGCCATGAGTTTGATTGATACAACTCTCGTATCTGTACGCTTAAATACGAAGCTACAGCCAGCAGACACTTAGCCCAGCTGAGATGAAAGCCTGGCTTTATCCAAAGGTAAACTCAGTAGCTTCGTATTTGGTGATCCCCCCTCATCAAACTCTCAGCAAGAACACATTTAAGCGTATTCTCTGAACTGTCAAACTATTTCTGTGAAGAACATCAGAGTGTTGTTGTTCATGTTCATTTGACATGATTTGACATTTCCTCTCAAAGCAGCAGTAATGGCACATTCATGCACATGCACACATTTCTAAGCATTATGTGTCATTATGTCATTTTTGCCACTCTGCCTCATATTTTCAGAGGTGATGGGTGACTGTAGATGCACACATAAGTGCCCGAGTCTCGATATTTTGTGATAAAAGCATCATCATGCTTGAGTAAAAATTGCACTTTGCTTTTTGTGACACATGGCTTCTATTATAATCACGCCTACACATCACATTTTCTAATAAATACTTTTATCACCATCAATCTTGTGTGCATATTCTGCAGGGATAAGGCGTTTCTGTGCACTTAAATATGATCTCATCCTGCCTCAGGGCTTGGCTGAAGCTCAGCCGGCGGGATCTCAGGTCCTGACCTTCCAGGTGACGCCCTCAGACTACCTGCTCGGCGTGGCTGACCTCACTGGCGAGCTGATGCGGATGTGCATCAGCAGCGTGGGCAACGGCGACATCGACACCCCCTTCCAGCTGAGCCAGTTCCTGCGGCAGATCCACGACGGTTTCTCCTACATCGGGAACACGGGACCGTACGAGGTGTCCAAGAAGCTGCACACGCTGCGACAGAGCTTGGGCAAAGTGGAGGACGCCTGCTACACCCTGCGTGTCCGCGGCTCGGAGATCCCCAAACACATGCTGGCAGACGTGTTCTCCAGCAGGACCGCGCTCATGGACCCCGAGGAAGGAGTGGTTTAAGTCCTGCACATTTCATCATTATGTTCTCTATGGTGTCATTGTCTGCTTCAGTTTGAAGATTATTTGTATTTTTAATGGAACCTGACACGCTAAATGTTTCATGATTATTATTGTTGCAATAAAAGCAGTGTTACAATAGACAATGCTTTTTTTTTTCTCTTTGAGGTTTTGTTGACTTCACTTGTTTTGCATGAATAAAAGTTCTGTGCCAAATATGCCATGCCAGTCTTGTGTGTGTGTGTGTGTGTGTGTGTGTGTGTGTGTGTGTGTGTTTTATTTTCCTCGCTCTGCCCTTCCCTCTCTCTATCACGCACAGATAATCTAAGGTAGAACCAATGGCTGCCTGCACTCACTGCATACTGTGTAGAGGAGGATCATGTGACCTTTGCACACTGTACGTGCCTATTCTCTGGTAGACCTGCTGGCACGTACGCCCACACACACACACAAACTCTTTTCCCTCCTTGTTCTACCATCTTTAAACAATCCTCACCATCACATTCATTTATAATAAGTTTTGGAGCACGCTAAGACATATTCCTGGCAGAAAACGGGTATGGTCTCGCTGTTGGATCATCACCTGCTGGTGTCAATTATTATTGTTTGACGCAGTGGGGAACAATTCAGCTGTGTCTTTGGATGGCCACACAATGAGTAATCCATAATCAGTAACGGGCACTAATTCATGTTTCAGGAAACAAGATTTGTCTTGAAAGAAATGGTTACTTGTGAGTCTGATTATTCAAACACAAACAAGACGGTGTTTCTATCCTGGAGCTGCAGCTGTACAATGTGAAATCTCTGAGAACATCTGGAGCTTTTGGATGAACTCTTTCTGTCTGATTGAGTCTGATTAGTGTATTAAAATCTAACACACTTGGTATTTTTTAATAGTTTTCTATCCATCCACAAATAACATCATCTATTAGCTCATTTTTTTGGATTTCTGTGCAGACTGAGGGAGACAGGGTCTGAATGTATTTTAATTCTGCCACCCTGTGGCCAATATCAATGCTACACATGGACAACCTGACTCCTGTTATACGAGAGGATCTTCTTTTAATGAAACACAACACCACACATAACAATTATACACAGATGTTGAAAAAGTATATTTCTTTTATATTTTAGTCTTGGGTGGGAGACAGACAGCTGTTTTTGTTGTTACTTTTCTTCTATCAATTATGCAATCAAACAGACAAAAATAAACATTTGAAGTTATATAATTTGTATATTCTATCATAATCACCCATCATTGGGGTCTTAAAAAGGCTTACTACTCAGTAATTTCATTTCATTTTAATGTACAGATGTAAAACATCACCTTTACCAGTGTTTTTTTTTAAACACAGACTGTATATAAAGAATAACTAAGACGTCTTCATGACTTACATAGAGGTGTAGTGATGGAGCTGAAACATGGACAAATAATAAGAAACACCACTATAATCTTTAAGGGGGACTGGATGAACACAGTGTGTGGAATCAAACCTCAATCTGTATGAAGCCTGACATCTGCTGGTGAAAGCAGGGTGCACTATCAACACATGAGGAGCACAAGCATGGTGCACATACACTCCAGTGACAGCAGACATGTGGGAAAAGCTCCAGTGAAATGAATAATGAAAAGAATTTAAAAGTGAATAAATGTTGTTGTTTTTTTATTAATGTATACAAAATTGACTTCTTTAGATGAGGACAGAGAGAAGCTTTAGCTGGAGGCCAACACTGTTCAACACTCAAAGACATGAAGAGCTTCTAATCTTTAATACTGGACAAATGAACTCACTCTACATTATGCAGTAGATTTCATTTCTTCTGCCTCACAGCTCTTTACCCTCCGTAGTGTGAACTCAGTAGCTGCTGTGTTGTGGCTGAACTCCTCTTCTTGTCCATCAGCCAGCCGAGCTGAATGAAAGGACCATTGGGGATGTGTGGGAAGGATGAAAAGACTCTGCTCTATGTGGGGTCTCTTCTCATTCATCCCCTCGCTGCATAAACAAAGGGACACTTTTGTCTTTACACCAGGATGTGCTCGGGCTGGCTAAAAATATGCAAAAAATAACATGCACACACACAGTTATTTGACCTACATATTCAAATATGGTCAGAATAACACTTGGATTAATCTGACCACATACAATAACAATAATAGTCAGTCTGTATTTGACACAACCCAATAGAACAATAAATATTTTATTTTGTTATGGAAACATCATAAATGTCACTGTTGTTATTATTATTATTATTATTATTATCTGTATTCTTATTTATTTATTTGCCAAATAAAAATGAGTTTTTAGTCTAATGTGCATTTCATTTAAATGTGACTGCCCTTAATGCCCCAAACTTCTGTATAAAAACCCAATAGCAACATAAATGATAATAACAATGGTCGTTACGTGATCCTAAGTGTCTATTTCTAACTAATATTAATTAGTTATACTGATATCAACTTGTAATATTTTCCCAATAATCACAGTTCTAATGCCTCTGAAATAAATCTCATGCACAAACATGAGGAGCTGAAGTGGGTGATGTGTCGGCTGCAGTATCCACAGGCTGCCTGCTGTGGTTATGAGGCGGTCTGAAAGAGTCTGGAGTCAAATTCCTGAACACGTAGGAGCTCCTCACGTTGATCCAACACGACGACGCACGACGCAGGGGCGCAACGAATAACGGACTGCTGATCAACACATCGATGACACACAGATTTATCCCGGCTATTACTTCTGCCATCACAGCAACACTGAAGGATGTTTTTTTTTTTTTCTTCCGGACTTTTCTTCTCCCACCAGGAACATGACATGAACACAAGCTTTGCTCTCCACACCGTCTGTTCATGCGCAACTGGACCCACTTGTTTGCCGCAGAGGAGAAATGTAAGAATCTGAAGTACAGGCATCAATACTTGTGTCAGGAAATGTTTATTATGGACAAAGGAGCGCGTGTAGAAAGCCGGTTTCACACGTTAGTCTGACGCGCGGTGGAAAAATAACAGTCTGTGTTCACTTTTCCACAACGGAAATGAGATCAGTCCCACTGCCTGGCTCCACTTCTTCTAAAACATGGTCGATATAACTCCATGAAGACCCGGGATCTGACACTACTTGATTTGTGGACACTGGCAGCTTGTTGTTAATGGAAAGATGTTTGCTGGACTGATGGGGCTGGAATGTCACAGCAACTCTCTGCTTCACCACTGCGAAGCCATGGAAGGTAAAAAAAAACACACACACACACATCTGTTTTTCTAACACCAACCAAACAGTAACCTGTAGATCTGCTGCTTAAGAGACCAGATCTGGGTTTGAATTCTCACCAAGAGCTTCACATGACTTTAAACTAAAATACAATTATATAAGAGATAAGTCCTCTTATTGGTGATGAGAATAAACAGAAGAAAACACAGTAGCAGAATCAGAGGGTCCTCACATGACAGCAACTAAATATTATAATCACTCCTGTAAACAGTGCTTCACCACCTCATCCCAAACAGGACCTGTCAGTCAACATGTGGTTTGCACTGTGATGCTCGCTGTCACCATCTGACTGACAGAAGAGGACGATCTGTGTGTTCCTTCAGCTGGGCATCCACACTGTGTGCGGAGTTCATGTTTGCCTCAGTCATGTCATAGAGGTCAAAGCCCGCTTATAAGTGATGATGGGTAATGAAGTGCAAGTGAAAGATTTTTATTCTTTAGTGTGGAGTCATATGAAGGCACTGCCTTGTATATTATCTATCCTGCATAACTTACTTGCATATTTGGCCTGTGAAGTATTTTCTTCTTAAGATGGCCTAGTCTTTATTCAAATCTGGGTTTAAAGTCTCTGTTATCAGGTTACCTATTAGGTAAGTTTGATTATTTACAATTTCAGCTTCAAATCGTCTAAAAGTGAAGAGATGTGACACATTTTTAGAGCACACATCCACATCAGACAGATAGCCAGTGATTTATGTACCTACTTAGCTCTCACTATGGCAGCTGGTGAGATTACTGTGATTAGAGTAGCAGCCTATTCAGTGTGCCACACACTGTCATCAGATTACTTGTGTTTACACATCTAGACTATTTGAATCATCTAATAAATCCGTATATCGAATGATGAGTTCTTTAAGTTATAGACTGCTAAACTGACAGTAACTCATTTGGTCATTCAGTAGAATGGAGATGTAGGTTTTTGTGCTGGGCTCTCAATGCTGTATCTTCACGCCACTCGGCTCAACTATATTCAGCTGATTTATGATCCTCATGTGACTGTACAGGAAGTGTGGAGCTGCTTTCTTAAAAAAAGTTTCATCAGAGCAGAGATTCAAATCAGATAGATAGATAGATAGATAGATAGATAGATAGATAGATAGACAGACAGACTTCGTGGTCCCCATTTGTCACCACCACTTTTAAACACTCATCACTGACTTTCACTTCCCATTTTCTGTCTTGCTGTTATTGGTCACAAGTAATGAACTGTTGCACATCCGAGCAGCTTCTCAGGAGTCTGCTGACATGCAGATCTGCTGGTGTGTGTGTGTGTGTGTGTGTGTGTGCTGATGTGCTGAGCTTGTTCCTCAAACGTTTGTGTTTTTATGAGATCCTCTGCATTCCTCTGCTTTTTGGCTGAAACACTTTCAGCAGCCAATGGGATGTAGTGTTTAACCTAAGGGCTCCGAGAAGGGCCTCTTTTAATCTCCAAAGGTAAATAATCTGGCCTCCTTTGGCCAAGACGCTTCTCAGACTTGGTGCAGACTTACTTTGACGTTAGCGATGAGTTGCAGTGAGATAGCTGCTGCTGTTGCAAGTGGGATCATTCACTCCTCGCTGTTGAAGCACTTCAGGTCTCCTTTTGATTATTCGCTGCTTCTGCCGGAATTCCTGGCAAACTATTTTAGCACAAAGCCAGTCAGGAAGCAGCAAATGACATACCTCTGAAGGGCTTCAACCCGAGATGTAGATGCCCCCCAACAAACACACACACAGACACACACACACACACAGACACACACACGCACACAATGGGCCCTGAGGCATTTCCTTCCCCTTTACTGAGAAGAGCCGTCTTTGTGTAATCGAGGCACGGCGAGGATACTGTAACACTTTATATTAGCAAGTCCTCCCTCTTTCAGCTCTCTCTTTGACTTGAAGTGGGCTCTATATTATATCTGGACCACACCAGATGGTGGATGGTGGTGTGCGGTTGTATTTGGTGCCGACGGTGAGTGTTGGGTTTCTTAAATTGGTTATGGAACAGTGGCCACGTCTGCAAAGAAACACTAATGGAGTTGTATGTAATCTGAGCCTTAGTGTGGTGGTCCCAGCGGACAGAGGGCTCTTATTGAGGACCCTCCTCTGCTATATTCACTCATACATACACAGTTTGGGCACAATGAGAAGAGCCCTATGTTACTCTCACTACAAATCCTGACTTCCCAACATCCCAACTCTCCCTTAAGTGGTGTCTTTTTTTTTTGTCTTCCTGTCCAGTCACATGGGATGGTTTAGGAGTGACATCACTGGAGGTCATGGGGGGTTGAGCATGGAGCTGTGGTTGCTTTGTGGTGCTTATGGTTTGTTTCTGAATTCCCTTCAGGCAGACACAAAAACTATAAATGTGCTCTAGCTGTTAAAATCCACATATTTGTTGTCTGTTAGACAATAAAATTAAAATGAATATAATATGAGGCACAGATGTGTTTTATTGTTACTAATGATAGATGTGATGTTAAGCTTTTTTTAAAAATAGTGTAACATGGTTTTACAATGACAGTAGCATGAATGCACCCACTGTTTTCAGTACAAAAGTCTGTGTGTCAGTGTGTGTCTGTGTGACTTGAGTGTGTGTGTGAGTGGGAAGAGAAAATTGAGAGGCAGAAGTGGACGAGCAGCACAGCTGTACACAAAGGCGCTGTTGATTCCCAACATATCGGCCTGTCCCCTCCTCCTCTGAACTCTACACATTATAGTCTATGTATCGATCGCGTGAAGCTGCAGCAGGTGTCTGAACACAAACCGGTCTTTATCATCGTGATCTGCTTTCAGACCAAACAGTGTTTAGACTGACATTTATTACTCTTCAGCTGTTTGGGTTGTCTGCTGTGAATGTCATTCATCATCAAAATTAGGGAAATTAGTAACATTATTAATGAACCGCATGTTTCTGCTGTGCAAATGAAAGTTAAAGAGCGTTTCTACAATGTTGATAGGGAACCTAAGAGCAACATATTGCTTTTAAATGATGCTTTGATTGATTAGCTTGGTCAATTTTTCTCTATTACAAATCTGTCCGTCTTTTATTTAAAGGCCCCCCACTCAATACCATGTATCAAATGAAGTACGATGCACCTATGTGAAAGAAGCTGCTACTAGTCACAAGTTACACTAAGATAATTATCACCTGATTATGCAGCTCTCTGCATATGAAGTGTTTTCGCATCTTTTTGCTTGTTGTTTATGTTTTACGGCCTGCAACTTTACTGATTTGGTCTGATTTGGAGAGAGAGATCTGTCTGCCTGGTGTTGATCTTATTCTCTAATCTTTAGCAAAAGAACTCTGATAAACCCACTGATCACATCCCGCTTATTACTAAACAATAGCCTGACATCATGACAGCTTACAACTAGTTAAGCAATGCAACTAATGAAGCATTTAACTGCTAAAGATGTTCTTCAAGAACAAATGTTCTTATGTGTATCTGTATGTTACTCCATATCTCCATAGACAGTATAAAACATGGACGTTGTATCATTGTAGTGCATTGTAAAGTTTACAATCCGGAGGCTCTGCTGCCTCCTGCTTATACAAACATGCACAAAGACATGGAATGTGTGTGGAGCTGAGGTGGGCTGAATGGAGCCTGGTTGCTCAAACAAGTCACCTGTAATGACAAACACATTAATTCACTTAAAGCAACCGCGCTTTTAATTCGTTCTATAAAAATTCAGACTCAGTACAGTTGTCATGAACGGGGAACATTTATTTATTTCTGCTGTGAAGTTGGACATTTTAATACGGGGGCTTATGGATACGGCTATGTTCTGTAGCCGGCCACAAGTAGCCACTTCCGCATTGTCTTCATTGTCTTCATTGTCTTCATCACAGCCACAGAGGTTGCAGACACCGCTTGGTATCTGCTGGATGTGTAAATAGGCAACTGTTTTTTTTTTCCACAGGCCAAATAATAAATAATGGCGATGTCTCAGTGCCCCACAACAAAGAGAGCTTCATTTTGGTCGTCTAAATGAATCTGAATGAGACATCAGAGCATTTAGCATTAAGCTTTACGTCCACTCCTTACCTGAAATGGTTGATTGCCAGCAAGGCACTGCCTCAAAGTCTGTGGGCAACATAGCTGTGTTTTTAGAGTAAAAAAAAAAATTCAAATGTAACTTCAGGAAATTGTTCATGTCTCACACTCTTCCACAGAGAGGCGTGTCTTAGCTCAAAATGACTGTGTGGCTTTGGTATTTCCTAACAGCTGGAGCAGAACTCTGGGAAATGTCAGACAGCTGGCCAAGTTGCTTTTCATCCAGTTAGCGAAGCTGGCTTTCATGGCAGAGGGGCATTTTGGTTTAGAGTATTAATGTCACACTGTTCATACTATGTTTTGTTTCTTGTGTAATTGGCACATTTAGCGTCAGATTCTCCTGATGTACTCCATGATTGCACAGTTAATCCTATGAGCTCACTCTTTATCTACCTCATGACCGTGTTTTCCAGCTTAATGGTTAATCTCTCTATCGACAGGTGGTGGCAGAGCATCAGGGACAGCTGGCAGCTCCGGTCGTAAGAGGCTCCACAGAAGACCAGGGTACATGAGAGGAGAGCAGTCCAGACTACAGAGCACTACCCATGGGCAAGAGGAGGAGGAGGAAGACGAGGAGGAGGAGGAGGGGAGAACCACTTGCATAAGAAATGGAAAGTCTGGACGTCACACTGACATCACTGAAGCAACCAGCGCTCAGAGGATGAGTTTAACGCCTGCTGTCAAACTATCCCTGATAACTCAGCAACAGCCTGACAAACTCGCATGTAGCTCTTGGAAGAGTAAGACTTTTCTCTGCTCTGTTACCCGTCCTCTTACCCCTGTGGACTGCAACCCCATTAATGGTGCATCCAGCCACTATGGTCCGTCCTCTCCACCACAGAAAGAACTTATCTTAAGCCCAAGCCAGTCCTCACCACAGGACTCTTTTAACTCAAGTTTCAGTTTCATCCAGCAGTCTCTCAACTCCATCCAAAGGACAGACACAACCACTGTCCCACCATCCCGAGAACCAGAACCACTGAATCAGTTGACTAAAGCACATAGTTTGCCTCAAACAAAACCAGCAACCTTGTCCATTGAGCACAGTATCTCAAAGCATTCAACTCCTGCCCAGACACTGCCCTCATCTGCCCCAGGCAGCCAGGCGGACAGAGAGGAGCTGCCATTAGGTGGGAGGTTTTGGCGGGAATGTTTGTGGGGTGGCAGGGAGGTCACGTCGGACCTGCCTGACTCTGACTCTGTGGATATAGAGATCACATCCTCACTGTCTGTGGACTCAGACACCGCCTCCGCCTCTTCCGTCACCTCCGGCTACGAGAGTGCAACGCCTGCCTCCGAACACGGCTGGGACAGCCTAGTGAAGAAGTACGAGGGCGTGCTGCAGGACTGCCTCCAAAACAACCGCACTCACACGAAGGTGGGCATGATTGGCTCCTGATGTGATGCAGGGCTGTAGTCACAATCACTTTTGAGCCAATTACAACACCAAGTTCAGGGTCAAAAGCATCTCTTTTGAATAGTTGTAATTTTTGAAAAACCTTAGTCACTTCTCTTTTATTGAATTTATGTACTAAACAGGTGAAATCCCTTAAAATGTCTGACTAACATATAGAAAAACACAACTGAACAACATTTAGGCTGATTAGTTGACAAGTCTTCCCTGTTGAGATGCAGTGAGAGCAGCAATACGTGATGATAAAGAGGTTTTAAACTTGCATAGCATGTCCTCAATTTGCTGACCCAGTGTCACTTTGAAATGACGGTCATTGCACCCACACACATTTCTTTTTTGTTTGGGCTGTCGTGACTGTTTAAAGAGCATTGCCCTCTGGACTGCTGGGTAACTTGTTCTGTCTTCTGTCTATTGTGTCTCTCTCTCAGATTGAGTCCATGATGTTGAAGCTGCAGAGACTCCAGCAGAAAGCCATTTTGGATGACGACTATGACGCAGGTGAACTATGACTTTGGGTTTTGTTGAAGAGATAGTGGAGTTGTGGACGGACTGTACAGAGCTTACCTGGAACTAAAGAGAATTTCTGACACGTGCCATGCCTTTTATATGATTATGATGAGTCTTGTTTATTTAGTATAATGGAAAGAGGACAGTAAACGGTGTAGGGAGACTGAGTGGACAAAAAGCAGCAGCAGACAACATAGTAACTCTGTGGGATTCTCTATTTACACTGGGATGTTTATTCAGGATCCAGACATTAATCAGTTTGGTGCTTGTATTTAAGATGAGGCAAGATATGGGAACTTGCCCAGTTTCCTTTATTAGATTACTTGCTAATTGAATTAGTTATGGATCATACTGACAAGTTTGATAAAGCACGTGAGGACAGAAGGCTGGCCTTTAATTAGAGCTGATCAAATAGTTACTGACTGACATACATTTCACATCGAACTCACTGGAAAGTTTGGTGATTTTTACTGAAACTTTCCAGTGAAGTAAAACTAAAACTGGACATTGTGGAACTCCTGAAAGTAGCACAGAGAGTACGTATACCTAAATCGAACTCCACATTTACAAGACAAAAACCCGGGGCTTTTGTGGTTTTTTTGAACACTAATTCATGTTTCCACATTTTGCTTTTGATCTTTTAACTTTGAAGACAACGTGGGAAAGACCCGAGTCCTCAAACCTAACAAATCTAATCAAGACTTTATTTTACTTCTGTCTCCAGAAAGAAACTGCATTCATTTAAAACCCTGTTTGACCTAAATATTTTTACAAGCTGGCCTGAGGAAAGTTTGTTTTCAAAAGAGGACTGTATTCTGACCCATTTCATGGACCTTGTGACAGAAATAAATGCCAGCATCTGCTGTTAGTGTCCTGTAGACCTTGAACTATTTAAGCAGAGTGATTTGGGTCAGCGTGTCTTGTCAGGCTTTCTGTTTGCCTTTTGATATTGTGAATCACAAACTGATTTTCCACCTCTGTCAACTCCTGAACAGCAAGAAAAGCTTTCCTTGAAATGTTGTAAAAAAGACAGTTTGAGATGTTTTAGCCAGATATGCTTTGTATTTTTAAACTTAACCGTGAACCTATTTAAGAGGGTTGATGGAAAAACCTCCATGTGTGTTTACAGGGTCAAGAAATGAAGAATTTGTAAGATTTCAGTGAATTCTTGGAAAGAGCAAACTGATAATGGTTTAGTTTGAAATGTGCTCCCTTTCAGTACCTTCTAGTTAGGGGTTAATATGGTAATTGAATAAGGATTGATGTGTGTTCAGTCTTCTTAATTCATTAAATGCAGGCTACGTACTGTCTGCGTTATGACCTAGAGAGTTTATCTGCTTTCTGTACTCAGAAACACAGCAGTCCTTGCTGTTTCTATACTGATTTTCTGACTTGAACGTAACTGCCAATAACCCAACTTTCCAGCATGTGATGCAGTATATCTTCATGTGTTTCATGTGTTTCTTTCAGCTGAGCGTTTTGGTAAAAAGTTGGAGGAGCTGTGCAGGGAGCGTGGTGCACTGAAGCTGGGTTTACCCTCCAGACAGCCCAGCGTGGCTCTGTTCCTCGAGCAGCTCAGTCAGGTGGTGCACAGTGCCCTCCAGAGGGCGGACTGCGGTCAGTGCAGGTCAGTCACACAACGACGGCAACAATGATCTCATGATGCATTATTAGTGTATACACAACAGACTGTGCTAATATTCTAATATTGTCAAAATGATTATTCGCTGTAATCATAAACTGCTGTTTTGACACTCAAGTGTTGATTCTCCTTAGTGATGTATGGAGAATCACATGTTTATTAATGTTCTAGCTGATTAATTGCAGTGAAATGAAGGATAATATAAAATCTGAAAATAATACAGTTGAATTCAAAATATTTCCCTTTTTTCAGATTTCATATTATGACAGACTTGAACTATTGCTGGTTTCAGACAACAGAACTGTCTACTGAAATAACATTACATAGTAATTTGATCACAATACTATTTCATGGTGGTTAACAAGAGCGCAATCCTACTGAGTTTTGGAGTATTGAAGCTGACAAGTTGGTGAAATTTGCATTTTCACAGCTTCATGTGGGGAATTGGAGTTCTGGTCCTGTGTCCGTGGTCTATGTTCCATTAATGTTATAGGACGGTGCGGTTAAAAATGGATGTCAAAAATAGCTCCTGCAACAGGAAGGAAATCAGGGGGGGCCTCTCTGTCCAGAGGGTATCCTGAACAAATCTAAAGCTCATGCAGCACTGTGTTCATGTGTTGTCGTGTTTTCCATTCATACCTCATAAATCTCAGTGTCAGTTTTTGAAAAAAAAAGAAAAAAAAAATCAGGAACAAACATGCCCCTAACGATTAAGGTATTACTGTCATGTTAGTTTGGCACTGCTGAGGCTATTGTAGTGACTGTGTGGGTTTTTTTTGCAACTGCTTGTCAGGGAGTGTGTTGAGCCCGATGCAGGGGAGCGGTGCGACTCATTGCAGGGTCCACTGCATCGAAGAGATCGTCTGATTCAAGAGAAGCGGCTGGTGGAGGTAATTTCAGCTCATATTATGTTATCATAAAGGCTTACAATCGTAATTTCTGGCATATTGTGTCACATGTGTGTCACATGACCTGTCTGATGTGAGTACTAATGCTGCATATTATTTTTTTATTATTTCACTCATGAAGGATGAAGGAAATTTCTAAAATATCTGGAGCTGTAGTCAATATTTAAGTTACAATAGATTGTGAATACTTCTGATATGAAACTAATATTAACAATATTATTATAATTTATAGATAAACACAGACAGAATTAGAGAAGTTTGTTCTTGTTTGGATAATTAACTTATTTAGTATCCCCAATTAGCTTAATTTAAATATAGAGCAGATCAGTATCTAAAATTGATGATTAACACCTGAAAAATAAATGCAAGGATCATAAATAAAACTGAAACGCCTGCAGGAGGAGATAGGAGAGCTTCAGCAGAGGCTGATGGAGTTGAAGGACCGCAGTCGTTGCTTGGAGCAGCAGATCCAGCAGGAGGAGCAGCAGGTGGAGGCTGAGGAGCTGGAGGGCTCTGTTCTGCGGAGCTGCACCGTGGCCCAGCTCCGGGACATGAGCCGAACCTTGCAGGACCTCGTCACCTCTGAAAACCGCACGCAGATCTCCATCTCTTCTCCGCCCTCCATGCTGAGGTCAGCGTCACACACGTGTAGAATATTTGACCAGTTTCTTCTTACAGTGATTTAGACGATCACGTTTCCATAGTTACAAGCTGCACATGTACTAAAGACATATAGTAATAAAGATAGATGAAGTCAAGTTTTTCCTTTGAATCAAATCATAGAAGCACTTTATTCCCATTAGAATGAGTGCATAAGACATTTTCAGATGCAGATGATGTTTATTATTAATGAAATATGAGGCTCCATTAACAAGCTCCAGGTAATAAGTGAATTAACCATATTGTTCCACACAATCCAGGGAAATGTGCTCATGTCAAAGTCTAATCTAGATTAGAAAATCAAAAAAGCATTCACACATATTACTGCTGTCCAGAAGGTGTGTATTCCTCTGCTCATAGTCCAACATAGTTGAGAATATGTGCAAATATATGTGAAAAATGTAAATGTCAGATTGCATCTTGGAGTGCTCTGTGGGGAAATATTTTCACACCCTTTACATTTTACACCTTATTGAAATGGTTCTTCCTATTGGCCCATTGGAGATTGGTTGTCTAAACGTTGCCCAACACCACAACTGTGAAAAGAATAATTTATAGTTAGAATGAATAAAAATGATTATTCTATGCTATTTATATATCACTATCTATTATATGCAACATAGATCATGACAAACCTCAAACATATGCTCAGGGATGTTTTGACAGTTTGTAAATGAATAGAAACTTATAAATCTCATCTCATATATTTATCAAACAGCAAACAAATATATCTTTAATATCTACAATACATGAAAGAGCAGCAGTCCATTTATGACTGAGGTTGTACAGCGAAAATGAAATGCAGCTGTTTGTATTGTCAGTTATTAATGACCAAGTGAAACCTTACCTTGAAAGAAGAGAGCAATTCTATTGTAATTTGAAGAACACACTCTGAAAGAGAGACATATTAGAGAGCAATATTGATTTTTATAATATTGTAATATATCCATCTACGGTGAATTACCGAACTCTGTGGTACATAAAACATTTAATGATGCTTGGACAAAAAGTGAAAAATATCTTCTTTTTTATTAGTGAGCAGCACAGTTCATGTTCCTTCCCTCTCTATTTCCGATGTATTTATTATAGAGGCAGACAACAGCTGTGTTCTGAATACCTACTTGTACTCATACTCATAATAGCAGAGTGGTCCAGACATAAAAAAAAACAAATTTACAAAAATGAAACCGTATCCAGTGTACAGTGGATCAGTCACAGTTCCTGCAGTACTGTCAGTGACCAGGTGGGGCTGCTGGAGAGCCGTGAGTGACAGTAACAATTACTAGCCCATGAATGTTTTCCCTGTATCATGTCACATATTTCCTTATCATTAAATGAGCTCGTTTGGAAGAGGATGCGTCATTGCAGATCTTCTATTTCTGTAAATCTTTGCCTCCCAGCTTCATTCGTCCTCTGACAAACAAATTGGCATTTTGAACAAATCAGCAGGATCGTCTAATCTGGTGCCAAAGAAAGTACAACTGAGTCAAAATCACACCATCGTGTTCCAACCTAATTAACATCTCAAATAGCTGCTTAGAGGAGCTTGACATCTGAAGGATACAAAAAAGAAGGAAAAATTGCTCAAGCTTTTGTTTGTTTTGACATTTAGCTCTAGTGCTTGTGAAGTTTGAATGTATTACAAGTCACATTGGACAAAAGAATTGAATGTAATGCAATAATTTATGAGACTTTATGAGGAAAATTTATTTGCAGCTTCAGAGATGATATATCAAACTGCCACAACCCTGCATCCCCTGTGCCCTCAATCCTCTTCTCTCACACCTGCTTGAACCTGTTTTGAATTTTAATGGTTTTTCTCAGATGCAAATGATTATTTTGCATCATATCCTCTGAAGTTAATAGCTTGTGAGGAAGCGCTGTGGAAACCCTCTCTGTCTTGCCACTCGTTAGAAAGACATGTAAATTGTACTTATCACCTTCTCGGTGGCATGACCCACCATCACTGGCATAATTTGATATCTGACACATCCTCACCCCAACTGGAACGCATTTCTAACCACTACTGATTGAAATTGCGACCTCAGATTGGATATTCAGCTGCACATCTCCGGGTGGTGGGCTTTGGGTCGTTGTGTTACAGTTCCCTCTCTAAATAAAACAGGACATATCTTTCTCTTATTGAGGTTTCGTTATGGTTACTGCATTAAAGAAATCCATCCAGAGGAGCTGCATCCTTTAAAAAAGGGTGCTGTAACACTGATGTTCAGAGACAACGTTTTACTCTTGACTCACCCTGAACATCAGCTTGAATAACATGAAAAGGGCACAATGATTTTTGTAATATGAGACGATTGAGACTGTCTCAAGGTGACTGCGTTGTGGATAATGGATTTTATGCTCTTTTTTTCCGTCTCATAATTGATTTATTTTTCTGTCACCAACTAATAGGATGCAAATGGTTTGTTCCGGTTGCATGTTCACAAACATGAACAGTCATTACATTACTGATGTGATATTTACCCTTGATATCTAAAAAAAAACAACAAATACTGTATGTTTGACAGATTTAAGCTGTTTTGAGTCCAGCTGATTTTTTATCCACTTTATTTCAAGATGTAAAGAACAGCTAAATCAGTGCTGGGCAGGATTATATCTTATCTTTTAAAATGTATTAGGCGTCTAAACTATAGCACTTACTGGAGAAGAGGCAGGACTTCTCAGTTTTTAACACCTGTAGGGAGAAATAGTTTGACATTTTGGAAAATAAACTAATTCACTTTCTTTCCAAGAGTTAGATGAGAAGATCGATACCACTCTCATATATCAGAGCCCATTCAATAGAAAACAACAGCTGGCCGCCGGTAGGAAATCACTGCACCTGGCCAAGAAATAGTACAGCATATACCCCTATTAAAACCCCAAATCCAAGTCATTTGTACACTTCAGTTTTTGTATAGATTAAACAAAGATGATGCTTTAATTTGTGAGCTTTTGACATGTTTCTGGACAGAGTACGGCTAGCTATTTCCACTTGTTTAAAGTCTTTTTGCTAAGCTAAACTAACTGGCTTCTGACATGAGCTTCATATTAGCGTGCTGTTATTATGTTATTATATATTTTGTTGACTGATTTGGATTTCAAATTTAAAGCAAAACCAAGACAACATTAGTTTTAGAAATACAGACCCTCTGCTTTTTTTGCACACACGATCAGTCTAAATTCAACTTTTTGCATCCTTCTAGACAGCCTGTTCTGGTTCTGGATGTCAGCTTGAAGTTTTTGCTTGAAGTTTATGTCAACTGCAAATGCAAGGATCTCTACTTATCAGTGAATAATTAGCGCCTACTCTTTGGCTCTCGTCCACTGGGCAAGCTCTTTTAAGACATTCCTTTACAAAACTTATAAAAAATTCATCAACTCTCTTGAGAACTGGTGGACTAACTCTCATCCTCTCATTGACATTTATTGATTTCACTTGAAGCCCTCAAAAGAGAGAAATGACTTTTAGTACTGCTCTGTAACATTTCTATTTCCATTTGCAGACTCCAGGAACAGGAGCAGGCGTTGAACCTGTCCATCAAGGAAGCAACTACTAAAGTAAGCCACTGCTCCTCTGACCCGATTTGCAGCTCGGCCTCCCATCAGCATGCCGACAATGACTGAATGTGTATGAAGATGTATTGAGTAGCAAGTCAAAATCAAAAGAATGTGCCGTGCTAGTGTGTCAAACATGCACAGTGTCTATTCATGTGCTTATTTCTATTTGACAAAACCGTGAACTCTCCATAGCTCAGTCAAATCACAACATTGTTGAGGCTGTAAAAACACAAAACTCTGCTGATTTTCTGTGTATTTTTTTAGGAGAGTTTGCCAACGTTTAATAGTAGCAGTCTTTGTTTTACTGGCTATGGCCAGTGAAATTCATAGTATAGATTACTATGTCAAATATCTGTGAGCTAACATGGATTTGGTGGATTTTCTATCCATGTCATTGGTGTATAGCCCTGGATGTGAAAGGCTTTGCGTGCTTCCCTTTGTATGTGCTGTGTCTCTGGAGGTACCCCTTTGCATCTGAGGGGTTTGTTTTTCCCTCTCAGTAATCTTTATACATGGATTCGTGCAGCAGAAAAAAAAACAGAAGCAGCTGTAAGAATTGGTGGTTTGAGGATGGAGGGAGAGAGGCACAGCAGGGGACAAGGGAGGTTCGGAATAGACTTCTTTACTGTCACTGTGTCCTTTAGAAACCCATCATCAAACGGTTGGTTGATGCTACAACAGCACCTCAAAAGGAATATAGGCTTCCATCACAAGATTGTCCAATGTAAGTTGAAATGGAAAGTTTTGTTCCTAAGTGAAAGCTCTAATATTTGGTAAATGGCACACCTGCTGTGACAGAATGATTGCTGGCATGAAAGTAACTTTCACTTTCTCTATTGACTTTTTCAAAATTGGCAAAAACCTGTCGGCTTGAAATTAAATCAGCAATGTCTGAATTTCTAGAGTTTAAAAAGCACTCCAGAGAAGTTTTTCAGTCCATGTAATGTGTGAAATAAAATTATGCAAGCCTGCTTTTTATATTTCTGTTGGAAGAAAACTCCCTGGAGATGTTCTGTCTCAGAAATACCAACCTATTTGACAGCCCTTTCAAAGTGTTGCACAAAACTGTGTCAGATTTGAGAGGAAAATGCGTCAGAAAATCCGCCTTTGAGCGGTGAAAATAGTTTCTCAAAAGAAGGAAGCATGGGGATTGTGTCTGGCTATAACTCAAAGTGAATACACTGGAAAGAACAGAGGGTTAAAGGGCAGAGTGAGGGCAGATGGAGGCCAGACAGGCTGTATCTGAAGCCATCATCTCCTCTGTGAATACTGCAGAGCTGAGGTGCTGAATCCCCATCAGGCCCGTGACATTCATGGGCCTATTTCCTCTCTGACATTCTAATGACATCTTTTATGGAGATTTCACATTTCCCTGTCTGTCCACGTGAAAGGAGACGCACTCTCTTTCTTTCTAAAGGTTATAGACAAGGTAACACATCGCGGCGTTGATGCTCTGCTGTGTATTCAAAGCAGGGCGAACACAGAAGGACGGAAATGAATCTGTAAGGTCTTGTAAGAATGAGTGTCAAAACGAAAATGAAAGCGGAATTGGAAATGAGCTATGCATCCTGTGGGATCCATGTGTCTGCAAAGGTTTTGTTAGTTACCACCCTCCCCCATTTCTCTCCTCTGCCTCTTCTTCTCCTTCTTTTCCCCAGGTGGTCATGAGTCAGAGGCTGGGCAGCAGCCTGAGGAGGAAAGTCAGCGAGACTGAGACCCAGCTTTTAGCACTGCATGAGGCCAAGCTGGCAGCCATCTCAGGTAGCTCTCCAATCAACCGCACCCTAACGCAGCCCTTCCTATACTTCACATCTTTTTTTATTTTTCTCCTTTACTTGAATCGCTCACAATTAGCCTCACGTAATTACGCTATTAATGATCGAGGTGCTCATTAATGAATGGTGTAAGCTTAATGTCCCCCTGTGATGCACCGGTGCAGGTAATGACTTCAGCAGTGCCAAGGAGCTGAAGGCAGAGATGAAGGCGGTGTACCTGGAGCGGGACCGGCTGGAGGCTTTGGCCAAGAGGCTGAACAGTCTCAGCTCGGGGAGCAGCCAGGAGCTGGCCAGGATGAAGGAGCAGCGGCAGCAGCTCAGGCAGGAGCTGGAGCAGAAGGAGGCTCAGCACGGTGAGTCACTGCATGAGGCCAGTCTACATCAAGATAACGTTGGTCTCGAGATACCAGACGATTGGAGACTCTCTAATTGTTCCCACCTAGTTTTAACAATGAAAAATCCAAGATTGTCCTCAGCCCTGGGCTACTGTGGGCAAAATGATTGAACTAAAACCAACAAATCATCCTTATTACTGCCATAAAGACTTTCTAAGGGTCATAAATAATTCTCACTAATGACCATCAATAGCCTTAAAGATGTTTGTAGTTAAATTTACATAAGTTAAAGGAGTAGCTTGACATTTTGGGAAAAATATGCTTATTTGTGGTTTTGCTGAGAGGTAGACTTCACGACCACTCTAGAAATTAAGCTACCAATAGCGGAGCTTAAAAAAACTACGAATGCGGGGCCTAGGTGTTGTTGAAAGGTAACAAACCTCTACCTAGTGACGTCTCTAATGCCGGGGGTTAGAGTTAGTGTCAGAAAGGGAACATGCAGCAAACAGCCTGGTCCAGACATGAACCCGGGCTGCTGCCTCTTCTGACTCACTTCATTAAAAGTTTGACTATTTTATATGGTTTGTTGATCTGAAGTTCGCCCATGATAGCTGATGATAGACAGATGGTTCATGCAATCACCTGGTCTGTATTTTTGGAAAGTGTCTGCCCTTTTCCAACAACGACTTACCAGATGGTTCTATGCAACAAACCATCTGGCACAGTCAGGTTAGAGTAGTCCAGCACATAAAATCACAATACACTCTTTATAGTTATTTGCATGAGCACATTTGCATATCAAAGCTATTTTAACAAGTGTGATTTCACTCAGCATAGTTAACCATAGTTAGGTCCAGACCTAAATCCAGTTCAAGTTTGTAAAAACATGATCATTTATGACTGGATTTCTTCTATTTTCTACTTCTAATTTACCTGGTAACATAGTGATAGAGGTATAGGAGGTAGTCATAAGAAATAATTTGTATGCTTTTGTTTATTTCAGCTGTCCAAAAACTGCATGGAAGTTTCTAGCCATTTATTAGGCTGGAGAGGTCATTCTTTAAACCGGCACATTTGGCGCTGAGCAGGTCGTGTTACAGTGTGTTTATTAAAGCTGATAAAGCTAGTTTATCAAGCTAGTAATACTAAAATGCTCCATGGAGCTGAGGAGAACTGCACAATCCTGTAAGAACTCTGTGTGGGTTCATCACTTCAAGTGACCCCTTTCACGTCACATATAATCATTATCATCACCATTATTCATATAAGGGTTTTCATTACAGCAGCTTTAAATAACTATGAAAAATATCAAATTCAATAAATGCAACACTGTCTGAAAGAACACTCACCTACCCACTGAGACAAGAAAACGTTGTTGTATGTTCTCTCTCTGTCTCTCTCTCTCTTTGAATACACCTTTTTAAATATCAATTCAAATGTGAAACACGAGAGCTCTTTGAAAGAGAGGTCCTCTCTTGATGTTGCTTCACACTGGGAGGACATCAATGGACGGTGACTTTCCTCCCAAATGAAGGAGAAGTGATTTTTTGTCAGTAGGGACTTGGCATCAAATGAGTTACCAGCGGGATTGGCAGTTGTTAAGAGGAGGGTGAGGGGAGATGGGGGGAAGTGCAGGGGAAATGAGCTTTAGATTGTGTGAAGTAGCCAATTACCTCCAAGCCACTCAGTGCAGACATGATGTATCAGGGCTCGCACACTCTATACTAGAGGAGATGTGAATGCTGCTTAAAGAAGAGGCTTGCTTTTTTTAGGGTAGAAGGGGGAGTTAGATCGGTTTGGGCTGCTGGCCCTGGCAGAGAGATAAATGGATTTTGACGGCACCACCTGCAGTGCAACTCTCTCCAGTCCATCAGTCACAGGGATTTCTAAAAAAGGTCACTTCACTCTCTGAGGCACTGAGACGGGCGCGCAAAAAGAGGAAAGGGGAGCGGTGAAGTGACGAGGCCAGAGCAGGTAGTGAGAGACCAGAGAGCTCTGGATCAGGCTCCTGCTGCAACCCCAAGGCGTGAAATCAGCCGTCTAACACGCGATGTAACATAGATCATTACGGCCTGTGGCTGCAGTGTCACCATAAGTGTCGACCCATTGTCTTGTCCTGAATGCACCCTCTGTTGTCACTAGGGGGCACCCTTTGATTGTTGCAGTCAGGCTGAACTGCATTGAGTTTTGGTAATGATAATGGTATGGTAATGCATGGCATTTTTGTTCATGTAAGGTCCATGATTTTATATTATTGTGGTAGAAACCAATTCCTTTTACTTGCAAAAGCAATTATGTTTTTTCTCCTTTCACCTACGACTGTGAAACTCATTCACCTACCAGATTTTTGTTGCTGAAATACAGTCCTGAACACCTTGACTAAACAGCCAGGGATAGCATTAATCTCTCCCCTGACAACCGTCAAAGACATGTTCAAGTTCACCTCAGCATCCTAAGTACAGTGCGTGCCTCACATGGAATAAAGCAGCTCTCTGGGGCACGGAGGCAGAGAAACCAGTGACATGCAAATGCTCGGGCTAAACAAAGGAATGGGAATCAGGTGTGTAACACGTCACAAATGTGGGAAGAGACGGCAAGTTAATGATTGGTTGTGCGGCTTGCTCAAATGCTCAAGTGGGCGCACACAATATGGCAGCAGGCGCAATTTCACAATGTGTTGCTGACACCAAGCAAGGGGCTCATTAAACTGTCATCCTATTTGGTAATAAGGGGCTGGCACATGCTAGCTTGGAAACTGATAGCCCACAAACAGCACATTACCATTTCTTTAGCTGGAGGGGATTAGAAATTACAGTCTACTTCAAAGTCAAGATGGCCATCCTTTTGGTTTCTGAGACATCTCCAGTACATGCTAATGACACTAGTGTCATCTTATAACAAGAAAACCATACGCCTGTTCTTGAAAAGGCCTATTGTCATGGCATGAGCTCTAAAGCAACACACAGTTCGGCTGACACTTTGGCAAAAATCTATACACATACTGTATGTTCATTTAAACTACAGAGCTTCAGCTTGTTGAGCATCTCCGCCCAACATATGTTGTGGTGTGAGGGGGTTTTGGCCTGGGAGCCATTAGATCCCTAATTGCTATTGGCACGAGTGCTGATGAATACCAAACCCATTATAGCCGGAGGTTTGATTCCCTGCTGAGAGTATAATTTTGTCCCCAAGAGAGATCTGGAGTGATACTAAATTTACAAATAAATAATTGAAGAGCTGAATAACGTGAGTAAATGACCCCCAGGAGTGAGGACATTCAAATGTGGAGGCAGTGTCAGTGTGTGCCCCTCTTGATTTATCCAAGTATTCTCGTCATGCTTATTTAATGCCATTGTTAGCATGCAGGTGGTATATTCTGTAGCACTCAGGTAATTTGGCTATCTGTGATAAAGACACTAGGCTGTCTTCTCTGCGTGGTTCCACATTTAATTAGTTTTATTTTCCTCTTTTCTTGAATCTCCACTGTCTATTTTTTCCCCCATACAGCTCCCACTCCAGTATCAGCTCTTCTTTGACAGGATTTGGGAGCTCGTCCAGGCCAAACTCAATTCTGCATACCAGTCCAGCAGCTGAAGTGTCACCACATCAAAAAATACTGTCACTCTGTGTTATTAAACAAATGCAATTTCCTCTTAATGGAGTGCCAATAGTAAAGGTTAGGACATATATGATTTATTCATGATGATGCCTCTTTCAGGGTGCTTCTGTTGAGAATATGATGGAACGCATGACAGCTTTTCTCCTGAAGAGTGTCTGAATGATTGAGAGGGGTGTAGTGGTTAAGTGGGCCCAGGAGAATGTTTCCTGGTTTTTGTCTCTGAAGTTTTGGCGGTATTCATTTTTCCTGTGATACAGTAGAGGATGTCATTCCATTGTGAGTTTGTCAGGAGTATTATAGCGCCCATACCCATAAGAATTACTGCAAAAACAAAGGGAAGTTGATTGAGGTACCACTGCAATAGCTCCCAGCACCACATCAATCAATTTCCTTTCTTTCAATCCATACACAAAAGGAGGTTCAGATTTATAGTTTGATCTCCTCTAGGTGCACTGCACACAAAATAAAGCTCAAAGACTTTGTCTGTTTTTACCCCTGCCAACAGCATGACTATAGGTGGCCATTTTGGTCTTTCAGTCTGACACTTGAGTACAGACTGAAATAACCCAACAACTACTGGATGGATTACCAAATAACTTTCCATTTAGTTTCATCATCTGGTAGTCCAATACTTCAAATTAATGACCAAACATCTGCAAAACAAATGACCTTCATCATCATCTCAGCTGTACCGTACCTTGTGTTTCATGCCAATTAGCAAATGTTAACATGCTAACATACTAAGCTAAAATGGCAAATCTGGTTAAAACATTATACCTGCCATGCTCATAATGCTATCACTCACTATGAGCATGTCAGCATGCTGGCATTGGCATTTGCTTAAAGCACCACTGTGTCCAGTGATGAGTTCTGCTATCTGCTGTGAAAGATTTGTTTCATTTATACAAAAGTCTTCTGTGGAGGGAGGTGATAAATTAAGAAATGTTGGGTTTTTCTGAAGGATTTGGAGGATATATTAGCCTGCTGCTAATGGACTTTCCCAAAGGATACAGTGGAAATAATATCCCAGCTTAATGGAGCAGGAATGTGAAGAGTTGAGCTGTTTTAGAGCTTTTATGAGTATTTTGGATGAGTTGCTCTTTGTTGGACATCTTAGTACTTTAGAAAATCAGCCAAGTCAGTGTAGAGTCTCCTCTAAACAAACCGAGTTTGACATCAGTTAGAATGACAGTGACCATGTCTAACATTTCAGTAAGGTCAATTCAATACCCAAAACAGACAAATATATATATAAACTCTCTCTCTCTGCTTAGATGCACATGTATGTAAATGTATAGAAAGATATATTTATCCACTCAAGCATAGATTAATAGATTTGTACACAGCCATTTTTTTGTTAAACGATTCCTTTTGTTGCTCGCTCTTGCAGCTCCACAATATGTTACGCCATGCCAGCTGCAATCTGTGTACCGCTATGCTTTGTGATCCCACAGCCGTAAAGCATCATGGGTTATTGAGTGTCTGTCTTGAGATATCAACCTGTCCCTCTTCCCTCATTAGCTATGCTGCTGGGCTGCTGTTAAGTTCAGATACATTCGTACAATGTGATCGTCTACATATGCTGACTGTGTGTTTGTGTTACCTGCAGTGCCGTTGCACTCAAACAGCCCGAGCTGAGCTTAAACACATTAATCACAGTCGGTGCCTTCAACTCAATTACAAAGACACACAATTTCTCTTCTGCCGGTGGTGCTGCGTTAGCACGGAGCCGCCTCTAATTTGTTTGACAACTCGAAGGCCCCACAGATGTTGGGTGCTTTTATTGTTACAAGGCAATGAAGAAACAACTGCATTATTCACTTTCAATTAGAGGGCTGCTTAAATGCTCATAATACAGCAGCAAATCCAAACACCTTGCCATCGTTAACTTCTGCTGGCTCATTAAAGCCCATAACTTCATCATTGGAAATTCATCACCGCGCAATATGTCTTGACTGTTTGTTTTGACTGCCTATCCTACTGATTATAATCATCAAATTAATCTTTTTTTTATCAACTTAATATCTATTTAGCTGAAGTAATTATATCTTCCTTAGACTTATGCATGAGTATTTCGACCTATATGAAGCAAACTGCACATTCTCATCCTCCGTCAAGAGTGTCTCACTTCTGTTTGTATCATGAATGAATGGCCTCTTCGATTTTGGCCGGGGTCCTTGGCAGCAATCAGTGATGTTTAGTGCCTGCTGAGATCACTGGTGTGACGGGAGCCTGAGCTCATGAATTTTCCAGTGGCGACTCTGTGAACGCCTTTGTGAGGTTCCATCAACACCAAATATACTGTCGCTTGTATCAGGGACTAACAGAGTGGCTCTCTCTTCTTTATGGCTTTTTTAGTGCTGATTTTATTCGCATGGCCTGCCAATGACAGCAGCCTCCCGCAGACTTACAGGAAGTGGTAATATCACCCGGTGCTCTGGTTCCACTCGGCTCAGGAGGAGGCTCTGCTGCTTGATGTCTCGTCCTTTTCTATAAAGAGAAGATTATTTTTATCTGTCACGCCTGAAAAGGCTCACTAGTTTTGCCACTGGTTGGCATGGCGACAGGATGGCACACTGACTCTCCTCTGCTTATGACAGTATCAGCAAAGAAAGACATATTAAGTTAATATGCTCACGTCTTTATCTCTCTTCATCTGCCTTTTATATTGACTGTTTCTATTCCTCACAGTGTAATATCTCTAAATCTGGCTCTTGCTCTTGTTCGGGCTCTAGCCTACTTAGTCATCTTGCATCTGTACATGCTCTATGCCATCTAAAGTCATGCTTAATGCCCCCCATGTATTATTCAGTGGCTATCTCCTTGCACGCTGCTTAACGGAGCCGGCATGAATGGAAGTTGACGAGGGAAACTCTGTCAGGTAGGATAGGATCTCACATAGCAATTAGAGGGGTGGTAAGTGAGCTGTCTGGTCCACGTACACTAGATCAGCTCACCAGATATGCGATAGCTACTCCAGTGGACTCCCTCTTCCCTCTGATTAAGAAGATTTGGCCACTTTGAATGAAAATGACTCTCGGGCAAGATTTCTCTTTCTGTGACTCGCACATGCAACCCCCATAAATATAGCCAAACTATCTCCATCTCATTTCTTTCCTAGAGTATGGACAGAAATGTGTGTGTAATTGTGTGTGTGTGTGTGTGTGTGTGTGTGTCACAGCCACTTAGTCTCAGACATTTTCCCTTTCTCCCCGCTGTGCCAGCCCCCATCTCGTCTCATCCTGGAGCTGATGCTGTCTAATAACCACCATCAAGACAATGATACAAATTATAATTCAAACTTCAGTGTGATTCAGAACACCCAATTAGGCGACTTTCTCTCTATGTGAGTCCTACTCAATGTGAGCAAGACAAGTGGAATTACATTAGAGTATTCTCCAACCATTTTTGATTTGTGCTTCTTTAAAATGAAGCAGTATCTTCTTGTGACCCATTTCGTTTTTCATGTGATATGTATACTGTTAATGTCTCAATTTGAGAGACATTAAAATTTTTTCCAAAAATTTCAGTTTTGGAAAAATATGTTTTATGTTTTCTTGCCTAGAATTAATTGAGAAGTGTGAAAATACTCTGACCACCAGCAGCCAGTTCGCTTAGCTTAGCATAAAGACCAGAAACATGGGAAGCAGCTAGCCTAGCTTAGCCAGCCACCACAGCTTAAAGCTCACTGATTAAATTATTTGCTCACTTACATTTTTATACCAGCCGAGCAAACAAGATATGACGTGTTAATTAGTGAGCTGGTAGGTGGATTTTATTTGGACAGAACAAGACTAGCTGTTTTCAGTCTTAGTGCTAAGCAAGGTTAACCAGCCACTTGTTTAGTATTAATATGTTTTACAGGTCTTAACAAGCAAATGTTAGCAATACCCATCAGAGAAAAGCAATAGGAAAGTCAAAATCAGGACTGCATTATGTTTTTGTTTTCTTTCCTCCTGTTAATCGTTTCATGACCTCTCCGATTTATCTTCTGACCTCTTTGCGGGTCTTGACCCCAAGCTGGGATCCGCTGCACCAGACTGTGGAAAACCAGTTATTCTTACTGCTTGTTGAGTTGCGCAGATGTTAGGATCATCAGATTTATGAGGCCAGCTTTGTAGTGTGTGTTTCAGTTGGGGAGGAGGGGGGGGTCGTATTGAACGTTATAGTTGGTGTGCACATATATGTATGCGGCGCAATTTGATACAAGTGCATCCTATTGTGTTCAAAGATCTGCTGCTGCGGGGGGCATATTCTCATGTTTCATACATGAGCTCATTAACGGCTCTCAGACTGCCCTCCTCTCCATCCTGACTAACACTCAGCCAGCCTGCGTCTGTCTCCTCAGGCAGCTCACTACTGGCATAAGGGCACAGGAAGCAACATAAGCTATCTATCCAACTTTATGCCCCACAGAAAATCTGGCATGATATAAGGTCCTATGCCATGATAAAATCCCCTTTTATCCTCAGGCTGTCTCCAGTTTTATCCCTTCTTAATGCGGCGGGAATGATCTTTCCTCTATTGTTTGTTTGTCTTAAGAAAGAGCCAGCTGGGCCTTCAGCCTGAACTGTACTGTTACAGTTTTACAGCACAATGCCACACCAATTGTGATCACTGCTACCTTTCCTTACAGAGCCCATGTACAATAAGGGCTAACGACAAGTAAATCTTGATGATATTAGAGCTGTACAGTAATTTGTTGCTAGGATACCCCATCATGGCTAATAAACCTAGTGAATGAAATGCAAGTAACAAGCTGTTGTTTTCTCTCTACAGAAAGCTGTCTGAAGGAGAACACTACAAAGTATGTCAAGTTATTGGAGGACAGATTGCACAGGTAAGAGTGTTTTGTGCTGTCTCTCTTTTTTTTTTTTTAGTGCAGCACAACTCAATATTCCACAGGAGTGAAACAAAACAAAGAGACATAAACAGAACAGCAGCCTCCAAGGAATTTCCTCTCACCTCTGTTGTCCTCTAACCAGAGCACTGTCTCCCCAATACATCACCTCACCCACCACATCATGCACTCACACCTTATTTCTTATGCTCTTGTCTCCCAGAGCCCCTTCCTCACATTTCACTCTGTCTCTCACCTGCGCAATTTGTCTTTCTCTTCCCACCTTCTCACATATTTTCTATACCTCCCTTTTTTATAGCTCCATTTCCACCTTCTCCCTGGTCTGTGTAAACCATTTTAGACAAAACAATATCTTTTTCTGTCTGTTTCACTCTTTCTGTCTGCGTCTCGGAGCTCCTGAATCACTGAAGACAGGTCTGTTATGTTGCCGGTGGTCGGCCCTGCCTTGCCTGACAGTTACACAACAGGATTGTGATGTGCTGAGTGGCTGACTTTTGCCGGGCTGAGGGTGTGGGACCCAGTCAAGTGTCGACACCATACGCCTGTTTATGCTTCCGTATGGAGATTAGAGCTCGTCTCCTCAGCACACAGACAGCATCGAGCAGCTGGGATGTGATCGGCTCTGCAGCATTTTGGAACCATTTGTGTTTTACAGATGGATGAATAGAGCTGGTCTTGTTTTTGTGTACACCATATGAGCTGTGCTCTCCACTCAGCACAGTCTCTTTTTTTAAGTGTTCAGAGGAGGAAGGTTAGGCCTCTCGGGCTTAGTTAGAGCCAGGAAAAAGCCTATGTTGTCAGAGCCACTGTGTGTCTACCTGACCCTTATCTCTCTGTGTGTGTGGTGTGTGAGACAGGGTAAATATGTCTGTGTTGCATCCTTGGAGAGGCAGGGTCACCTTTTTGGATGAAAGCCAAGAGTCAGTCACACACTGCATGGCTGTTTGTTGTTGAAGGATGCACAGACTGGGGCTCTGTGTGGTCAAGGAGCAACATGGCTGCGATCTCAGTGCCCAGCAGGGAAGCATGCCTCTGAACCTTTTCTGTCAATAGGGCAGATGGCTGCTTTGTGTTTTGTTTGTTTGATTTTAAGGAGAGATGAGAGAGAGAGTTTGAGAGCGAGAGAGAGGGAGAGCACCTGTCTGTGCCGTATTTAAAGTGAAAAGTGTGAAAAAAATCAACTTGGCAACACTTGCTGACTTACTGAGAGAAGCATTTGTCAGGGTATTTTACAAAATGAGTAAGCACAGGCTTTATATACTATATATACACTATATGAAGGCAGAACTAGGCATACAAAGCAGATTTCAAACCTCTAAAGAATGCTGAATCTCCAACTTCAAAATAAATGTGCACAACCAAAAGTTACATAAACAGCAAAAATCACGACAGTCACAAAATACCATCCCAGAAAGAAGAACACAATTTAAGACCTAAGTAAATATTTAAAAACTACTAATATGATGCAAACCAACAAACCTTAAGTTTAACTATGGGCCAAGATCTAAAAATGCTGGATCCTACAATTCCCATAATGCAACTCAGCAGCATAATTTTACACTTTATTTTATTTTTCCAGAGGCACTGCAGATTTTGACATGCTGAATACTCGTCATGAGTAAACAAAACCTTGTGTATAAATCAGAGGACTGCACCTTTAAATAACTCTAAAAATAGCTATATAAATGAATTGTCCTCCAGAAAAGTCTGTCCATTTAATGGAGCTCCTGTGTTTGCTGATCCTATCTTTTAGTTTCATCAATAGATATTTTATTGCATGGAAAGCTGATTATATAGATCACATGTATCTTAACCACATCACCATTGAAAGAAAAATCACATTAAAGGACACCTTGTTGAGTATTGGATGCTGTAAACTAATTTCCCTGCTCATCACGGTCTGTATTAATTGATTGACTCTGCAGCCCTGCATCAGTTTCCATATCCAGAGGTGGTCCAGATTAAATCACAAGCACAGCTCTGGCTTTAGGCAAGGCCCAGTAGCTTCTACCAGCTCCAGTTTGGCGCAGTGACACATATTTGCCTTGATTGAACGGCAGTTGTCTCCACACGCGCATATATACACACTAACACACACACACACATGCACCCATCTTCCATTGTAAATTTTATCAGTCAGCTCTAATGTACATTACTGTTGATGGAGTGCGCAGTTGGTGATGGGAGGTGAGGAGAGGAAGGGGGGGGAGGGGAGGAGAGAGGCAGATTAGTACTGGTGAGATGTCTGGTCTCCGTGGAGACGGATGGTGTTGAAAAAACCAATTATCTCTTCCTTGCTAAAGACTACAACAGGATGTTGGAGCCGCACAGATGCTGTAAGTGTGTCACCAGAACAAAAAACATTTTATTCAGATTAGCACTCGGCACAGTTGTTTAATGCATTATGTAGATGTTTCATTAGGAAATGCCTCTCGTACTTTTCCTACATTTGTGCATTCTTCTGTTGAGATTTGGATGTCATTTATCATATTTAACGGACACAATGCAACTGGTGTAGCAGGCATTAAAATACTCAGATGAGACATGTTCCCTTGTTAAAATCGAGGACACGCTGAGAGCATCTACGCAGTGGAAAAAAACTTTAAACGTACAAAATCCTGTTTGTACATTAGACAAAGACGAAATTTAAAATGTCTGGAACAAAGGGGCCTTTGTTACTCAGCTGTCTGTTGTAAAAACCTCCTCAGACAACGAGCCACCCACATTGCAAACAGTTCAGTTCATCCATATCCATCACACCTCATCCAATAGTCAACACCTTGTACTTCATCATATTATTAGCACCTCTCCTCTGTTGGTGTGATTTGAGCCGTTGCTGCATGATTAAGTTGAATCGTTACCATCTATCCCCCTTTTTTTCTTCCTAATGTGCGAATCCTCATTGTGTTTGCAGCTTTTGGGGATCTTAAATTTCCCAGACGCTGGCATGAGACTGTAGGTGAAAGTCACATTCATTTTAATTTATTCACAATAGTCATTTCTAGGGGAGTTGGTGCTCACTTTATCCTTTAGCCTGATTTTTAGATCCCAGCTGTGACTGAGGATAAGGGCTGTTTTTCACACTCTGTCTGTTCTTGGCTGAACATATGGCCTTATGCTGGGTAGAGTTCAGAATATTGGCCAGAGAGTGTGTGAACCCCCGAGAGGTCTAACAGAACCTACTGGTACCAGCAACATCGGACTGCCCATCCGTCGTTCAACAGTTATATTTATAATCCTTCCTCCGTAGCTGTCTGTGTGCGTACATAATGCCTTAAGGAGAAAGAGCAGTCCTGTCAGTCAGCAGTCCCACAGCGGTGCTGTGCGACTGTAGAGGAAGTGTGCCTGCCTGTCTCTCCTTCTTATTACTGGGCCATCAGCGGAGCAGCACACCCACACCCTGCCACTGTCAGATGGCAGGCCAAGCGGCTGCCACCAATTAACCCCCCGGACGAGAAGTTCATACCGAAGGGCACCAGGACGCCAACATCACAGGGATGTTTAGGCGCTGACGTGTTGTCTGGATTTTCAGTGCAGCACAAAAGTGCCGATGCCAGTTGCTTGTAATGAATTGTGGGTGTCATTGAAGAGAAGCTTTTTGTGATAGATGAGGCCAGCTTTGACATTTTTAGAGGAATTTATGATTGTACAACACTAAATCCCCACAGAGAATGATTTATGGGTATGTGTGTGCGTTAACACATGTGTGCCCACCCATATCTGCCTGTGTGTGTGTCCCTCTCCACTTCAGAAGAGACAAATAACAATGGCATGGCTCACTGGGTGCGTCCCCACTATAGCAGGATTCAGAAGCAGCAGCGTTGAGTAGCGAATTGGTGAGTGCAGGAGGGGGCTGGGCCGAGCAATTTTTCTATTGTCTGTGTGCCAAATGAAGGTTAGAGAATGGCTGAGAGGCGTGCGCTGGCAGGGTACAGAGGTTGGCAGCCTTTTCAGGCAGGAGATGGGCTGGAAAACAAGTGGCATTCAATTTTCAGGCGGCCTCATCACTGAGAGAGAGGAAAGAACAGAGCGACAGATATTGTCTGGCTGCATTTTGCCTTTGAGTTTGTTTATGTATGATGGAGAATGAGCAGTTCTCCTCAAATCTAACGGCACAGCGGGGAGGCTACACTCCTGCTACACTAGGTGAAAATACTGAATATATTATAGAGGCTTATATGTAAGTATATTTGAGCTTAGAGTCTGAATTGTTGTGTTTTTATCATCCCAAGTCAGTCAATGTGAGAATGAGTGTTTGTGACAGAGAGTGTCCTCCTGGGTTGGGAATCGGCACATATGGAGAGATGAGGACATTTATTCCTTTAAGATGTTTGATTCATCTCATCTCAAAGCCCACATCTCTGTCCCTGCATCCTGTCAGCTTTAGTTTGTTTTCTACATAAGATGGATTCCTGGAAACAGAGTTGTTATTGAGGTTATTGAGTATGTATGGGTAGATTTTATTTCTTATTTTGAAATATTTAGTGCTCTTTAGTTAAGGTTTTGCATTTTTGTGTGCCTTTTAAGTCATATTAAAGGTAGAATTTCCAACACGAGCAATGGATTTAGTTCCTAAAATGTGACCTGGCACCACAACTATTTGGGAATGACTTGTTATCTTAAGGTCATTGAGAGAAGAAGAGTAATAAATACAGATATTTTAAAGGTCAGAGGTCTCAAATGCGAGTCAGTGGAGGAGTATTTCAGAAACAGAAAGTCTTTTTTTGGAATGCCAGAAAGACCAGATACAATGAAGTGTTTGTTACTCCTGTGAAACTCAACTTTCACACCAACTCATCCTAAAAATGAACAGAGACCTCCACAGGTCAGTGATCATACTGCTCATTGTCCAATAATATAGTCAGTCAGATGTAGTTGGTTTAATTGTTCTCCCCTGTTTTTACACAGGCCATCTTGGATGTCACCAAGGTCAGGTGAGGGAGTGTAGAGGGATGATTGACTGTAACTCAGTGAGCAGATAAACAAAAAGCAATCTTCCTGGCCTCACCCTGAACTCCTGCTCAGTGACCCCAGCAGAGATGAACACATCCAGGCTCCCCCTTTGTCTTTCTGCTGAAGCTCTTTGTAGAAGAGCTTAGCCTGTCAGGAAGACATTCACCCTCATTACATTTTGTCAATGACATTGCAATCTTTGATTCATTTCCCCCCCGTCACTCTGTTGTCAATGCTTTATTATAGAGATGTTAATAATGATGTCCTTTACTGTGCCTGTACAACTACATTGTTCAGATATCATGCAGCAGTTCAGTCATGACATGCATACTGTACCTCAATGTATGATTTTGTATGTGCTGTTGTACTTATATTAGTGTGATTATATGACTACAGTCACAACATACCCTATGTTTAGCATTGTATAGCCTCATAAATGTGTTTTTTTTAGTACATATATGAATAATTACTGATAAAGACTGTTTACAGGTCAAAACAGAACAGATCGTTTGGCATTTGGGGAAATACATTTTAACACCACTCTCATCTCTATTTGTTTTCTGTTGAGCTACAGCCAGGCAATTAGCATAGCTTAGCAAAAACAGCTGCCTGGTTGTCTCTGAAAATACACCTTTAAACACCTCAAAGGTCACAAATTAAAACATTAATATAACAAACATTACACATGTGGTTTAAGTTGTCATTAGTTAAGCTAATCGTCTCCTGGCTCCAAGTTGATACTTAACAGACACAGTGGCAACAACCTCATCTTGTGTTTACTTTGTTGTGTCTAAATGTTTTATACTACAGAAACAAAATGTGACTGCATAAATAAATAATAAGTAATATATCTACTGCTATATAGTACAGTTATCACATCATTTTTAACTGTGTCATATTATTAATTTACTCTCTGGCGCCACATTGTACCTTATAGCCGAGAGTTTATACATTAGTTAAATAGTTTATATTTCCATATTGCCTCATGTGGTATGGTATATAGTGTATAACTCATTGGTCTGTTCCTCTCTGTAGCTGTGGCTGTCCAGGCCTGGAGCGGATCTGGGAAGCCGACCTGGAAGCATGTCACCTATTCCTGCGGGGCCTCCAGTTACGGACTCCCAGCTGCAGTGGAACCGACATCGAAGACCTCCCCACTGCAATGGCTTATCTTCCAACACAGCCGTGCACCAAAGAAGAAGAAGACTGTGCTATGCTGACTGCGTTAGGAGGGCGCTGGTGTCCTGAGGCAAACTTACAGAACTCAGAGTTCACTAAGGTAACATAGCAGTGTTACAATATAATATTCATTAAAACGCCTATAAATTCATACCAGAGTGCAGAGCTTTGTCTTATTTACTACACACAACCCATTCCTGCCACTCAGACTTGCTTTTGTCTTTTATTCGTTACTTTGGTGTTAAATGTAGCCTCAAATAAAATGTTCCTGCTCGGTCAGTCCTACCACTTGACTGGAGAGGACATTCTCAGTCCATACATTCAGCTGTTCTTTGTCTGTCGACTACAGTTAGATGAGCAGCAGTCCGCTCTAAGGTATTTCTAAACGAGGAAAATGTGGGCGTGAGGGAGGCAACCATTTGGAAATATTTTGGCCTTCTTGAAGAGTTTCAATCTACAGAGCTCAGACTGAAGAGTCTGTTTCTGCACAATTACATGCATTTAGTGGGAATGCATGTCTGAGGTGTGTGTGTGTGTGTGGGTGTGTGTGTGTGTGTGTGTGTGTGAACGCTTTGTGCTGGTCTATCCCACAGTGAGTTGAGGTCCACTGCCTCAAGGCATAGTCCGACTCATTCTCTCCTCTCCTCACACTTTCCTCCACCCACGTAATCTGACAGACTTGTCTGAGGCTGGAACAAAGCCAAAAGAATTGATAGAAAAATAGCACACTTGCCAGAGATGTTTTTGTAAGACTTTATTTTGTTGGTTTGATTCACAGATTGTGATTTAATATATTTTCTGTTTTTCAATAGTAGTTTATACTGTAAATTTGCATTTGTATACAGTATGAATCTGCTGAACTGTAGCCATGAGCAAATATTTGTCAATGAATATTAAAACTGGAAGCTGTGGCATTTCATTGTCATGTTCAATAACTCCTCTTTACCTGCTCTCACAGTCTTGCTCTGCGCAACCATAAATATATACTTTGCATTGATGTCGTCTTTTCCTGCTCTGCCTGACTGCATTTCACAAACTGCATGGTTCTATTTTCTGCTTTCCCTTTGTTCTTCTCTGCTTTTCCTCTTCCACCTAAAGCCTGGCCCCTCCTAACATTTCTGCAAGAACTAAAAGGTGAGAGAGCCAACCATTTCTCTCTTTTGTCTCCGTCCTGTGCACTCTATTTTCTGTGTCCTCTAAGCCAGAAACACCAGAGCTCAGCTCTGTTCTCTGAATTCACCTTGGGCTGCAAAAATACATTTTAGAAGCTTTAGGATGTTGTGTTGATCCATGAATGTTTAAGAAACCTTCTCAATGTAGATATGCAATAAAAAGATCTCTGACGTCATGGACATGTACTGTACATTGTCTTTGCAACATTTAACATGAATGACAATATTAATGCCCCAAAACTAACCAGCTAACATGTTTTTCATAAGCACCTTGCAATCGCTTATCAAAGAGAACAGATGAATTGCAGCATGTTTTTTGTCCTGCAGCTCTGGCTTTTTCTTGGGGAAACAAAGACCAGAAAAATACATCTCTTACTGTTTTCCTTATATTTGAGCCTTTGTGTATGTTTCTACTTTTATGAACATTTAAGGACCCACATATCAAAAAGGTCCTCCAGTTTGCATTTGTTAGATTGTGTTGAGTGTTTTCATCTCAAGGCAACACACAATAGACGAGTATTTTATCAGTTGGATACCAGAAAACCTTTACAGTCGATACCTTGAAAACTGCATGTGACAGATGTTGCTGTGAGGTGGATGTAATTGGAGAGAGCAAAGACAATCCAGTTTGTGTGACTGGTTCAAAATTGTTGCGTTTACGATAAGATGGTCAGCTTCACCTGTGTTTACATCGAGAGCAAAAATAATGAAGGCTGTAACACCTTACACAATTTTTAATTAAAAAGTAATTATTAAAACGTTCCTGATTATTATTTGTTGTTACTCAACCTTCTTATGTACTTACCCTGAAGCCACAGACAATATGTTATCATCCGATAGGTACAGTAATTACCTCCTCCCTTAGTGAAGAATTTACAATTATACACTTTGAATACTAACAAAGGAAACCTGCGGTACAGATTAAACAGTTAATCTGTTTTCTCCTTGTCAGTTTTGGTGATAAATAATTACAATGTCTTCTCATTATGATGATGCTGCATACATACAGTAAACAACCAACATAATTGCATTTTCAATAATTCATGAGCAGGTTTATGACTGTGTGACCTTAACAAATCTTTCCCTTTTTTATTGCAGAAATTGGAGGAGTTTTTGTTCTGCATGGAGGAAAATCACCCGGAGGTTGGTAATGCTAACTCTTTCACTGTATGGCTGAACGTTATTTAAAGTGTCAGTTACATTGACGCTGGGCTTACTGAGAGACAGAAGAATCAATTAGTTGACCTTAACTTAAACATGACCTTTGTTGCCCATCTGTCTCTGATCAATACTGATCTACATGAGAAGCCTTGGTTGGTGTCGCTGACCCTCTGACAATTCTCCAGACCTTTATTTACACAAGGGAAGGTTTTGCTGAGCATGTATTCTCCTCCTCCAACTCCTCCCTGCTTTAAATTCACACATTTATACTCATTCACAGCCAAACAGTAAAAACATGGTAAGTGCCGTATGCAGGATTTCAAACCAAGACGAACTGTCATGAGTCTGATAATTAGTATCACACTATGCATGTCGAGTATGCATGTTTTGTCCCGGTTTCATATTTGGGATTCCTCTGTATGTCTAATAGATCTTAATCTAGCACCTAAAACTTGTCAAGACAGAATGACTGCAATATCTCATGTCTGGCATGGCAGATTGTGAAACTTTGGATTCCTCCATATATACATACATGAGTCTAAGAGCCTGAGTGGTGCCTTTATAAAACCAAAAATACAAGCACTAAACTGTGAGCAATGGATTAAACAGTGTGTTATCTCTTCTAGATTAAGCTGTAAACATTAGCCTGTCTGGCTATCTAGCTTACTCCCTACACTACCTAACTAAACAATACTTTTAATGTTACAATGCATTTTTTACTCGTCATACATAATAGGAATATAATAGGACTAACAAGCTGCACCGCAATACAATAAAACAACAAAAACAGCTGAAAAACTTTAAAACTCTATTTGTGCGTCATTTTAGAAACAGGCTAGGATGCTAACTTTGCCTCTGCAACATGTACGCCCCAGTCTTTTAGCACAACATGCATTGGTAGCCATTAGTATAATATATGTTACGTTGCTATAGGTTTTAAAACGAGTCAGCTGAAAACGTCAGTCATGACACAGCATTTTAACCCAACTCACTGAGCTTATGCTATCTTAATTAGCCACTTTTGCTACAGTACAGCTGATAAAGTTTACTTGTGACAGTTCAGCCATCAAAATATGGACGCCGCCTAAGAATAAGAAGCCTGCTTTTCTCTTTTTCTTTTTCTCTGTGAAAAGAATTGAAAGAATTGTGTTACAGTTATTATAACTGCATACATGCTGCGAGAGGAATGAAAACTTGACAGGCTTAATAACAGCTACTGAAGCCGGATCAGTCAGTTCATGCTCATGCACAGTATGGTGAGAGTGACTTGCATATGCAGTTTTGAATCACATTGAATTATTGGAAACTGAGCTGACATAAAATGCCTCAATCACAATAAAGTTTGATGTATCACTCAGTCAAGTAGTATGATGGCTGTTAAATAGTATTGGTATCTTTGTCTTGATGATGTTGTGATAGCACTGTTGAAGAGCTGGATTCTCTGCCTCACAGAGCGTCTGACCTCTTTCTCCTTTCCATAATGACTTTAAGTAAATGATTTCCACTTAGCTGCTGCCAAGCTGCTGCCCTGCCGCCACAATGGAGATTGATTGGTGTGTGTGCGCATGTGTGCAAGTGTGTGTTTTAGCCATATTCGTTTTTTCCTTCTAATCTCTTCTAATTGCTCTTTTATCCTCTCAAGGTCTTTACATCCCGTCTTCATACTGACCTACAGTACTGAACAAGAATAGAGATATTATTAAATTGAAATGGCTTTTAATTAGATTTATTAATCAGGCAGGTTTTCCTTATACCAGCCCTTTTAGAATTGTGTTGACAAGAGATTATTGCTCAGTACTGCATTTAATGCAGTAAGTATATGTATTTTCCATTCCATCAAACT
This sequence comes from Larimichthys crocea, assembly GCF_000972845.2. Taxonomy (NCBI): domain Eukaryota; kingdom Metazoa; phylum Chordata; class Actinopteri; family Sciaenidae; genus Larimichthys; species Larimichthys crocea. The sequence goes on from NC_040013.1 coordinate 9,650,807, forward strand.
GTAACTCAGAAATACTACTCCAAAGTATTTTCCATTCCATCAAACTGTAACTCAGAAATACTACTCCAAATCTAACAAGGAAATACAACTTTCAAAGTTTTTTCAGAGATTTAATGCTTATTTATAAGAGCTTTTGTTTTTTTGCAGGCTGTGCCACAGTTCCATATATCATACTAATTGCAGGCTGTCCTCAAATAGCCTACAGTGTACTGTTTTTGTAGTAAGTATCAGTAAAATTAAGTCATTAGGTATAGGAGCCGTCAATCAAACGTCACAAAGAGAAAACGTAGATATTTCTTTCCAAAAATTGTGGATAATTATCTATTGTGGGACATAAGTGTCCACCAACAGCACACTCAAAAAACTGAGGCTGCAGTTCCATTTTTTTCCATTTTTTTCCATTTCACACTTGAATACTGCCAAATTAAGTATACTCAAAACTGCCATTATGCAGACAAAAATGTGTTGATTTTTGAGAGTACTGTTGATCGACACTGTTGTCCCACAATGAAATGCAAAACAATAGAATCAGTTGTGAATAATAGTGACAGTTTAAACAAAAAAGCAGAAAAAGGATGAAATAAAAGCATTAAATGTTCGAAAAACATTTTGCTCTCTGAAATATCAGTGACATTTGTGGCAGTGTGATTGATGTCTAAAGTATTTTATCATGTCATATCATTTTTACTCTTAGAATAAAACATATGTAACCCATATACTACTGTATAAAAACTAATAGAGTAAAAACTGTGGTGGGCTGACCTCCTGTTAACAAAAAAGAAAGTAAACACACTACTTTTAGAGTACACTTGATGTTGCACTTTGTGTGTGAAACCCTAGTGTCTAGTGTGGAACTGGGACACAGCCTCAGACTAACACCTCATACTGTCACTGCACATCTTTGTAGACGATCTTAAAGACGATTTTGGAAACCCAGTAAGTATTAACAAGGCATAACAAAGATACATGTTAATCATAAGCTAGTTAATCTCCTTTTTTAGTTTGAAATGAATTCACCTACTTTATTGTTTGTAAAAGCAATTATGACCTTGAGAGTGTAATACCAGTGCAATATTATTTCCTTATATTGCCCGCTCGGCACAAAGTATCGCGCCTAACAGCACCCATGGGAACGTGCACAATTACCTGCTGCCTCTCACTCATTATTGCTTAAATAATCATACCAGCACATACATGTGTCTGAATTGAATTTCTAAATAATTTGCTCAGCCTGCAGTCTGCTTTGTTTACTTTTGGTCTAACAAAATTAACACTAATGTGCATCAGGCATCAACACGTCAGTGCATGTATGTCTGGGATTCTATTATGCAAATTGACATGTTGCTCATTTCCCATGGGCCATGGGAAATGAGCAACATGTCAATTTGGGAGCCATGGGCCATGGCTCCCTGTTTGTCAAAGGCAGTGGTTACTATGGTAACTATAAGTAATCTGTATTGTTTACCGTGAGCAAGCAACAGCTTTTGAATAGTCGGAAAGGTTTCCTAGAAGATTTGTGTACAAAGTTGCTAACAAACTGTCACAGCGTCATCCTGACTGGTAATCTTTTGTTTTCTACCCTGTGGTTGTTTTGATTGTATGAATACTGTCTGGAGTCTGATCTATAGAATCAATCAGCTACACAAACACAGAGCTCTTATCTGCTAAAGAGGCCCCTAAGCTGGACAAACAAACAGCTCAGTGAGTCTCAGGGTTCCCAGCGTCACATAAGATGATGCCTGAGGACAGACCTGTGTCAGTGTCCCACACACAAAAACACAATGTTTTCTTTAAGTCTTTTGTCCTGTGGGTTGTGTGAGTCTTACTTAATTCCATAATTGCATCAGGGATGACTTGTACATAATGTTGCGCCCCGGGCCTGCTGTTATTGTACACATCTTGTTGGGTGTTACATCATCCAGAGAAGGAGAGCTATTTCAGGACAGAGACACGACTTTCAAGTGATTGTTGTGACACTTCTGAGCTGCAGGGAGTTGATATTTCCTACCTGCCAGCTATGAGTCAGAGTTTTACGTGTTCTTTTGTGACAACACCGGGTCTGCATGCATGCATGTGTGTGTGCATGTGTGTCTATTTGCTTAAAGTGCGTCTGTGTACTCTTGTGTGTGTGTTTGTGTTCTCTATGCTTGATAAGTGTGAAGAAACTAGGACACGATGTCTGCAAAGGGGCCTGTTCTAATTATGGCCAGCTCTGCTCTCTGAACACTCGGCCCCACTGCACTCTGCTCCTCACACCAACCTGACATCTCCACCACCCGCCAATACACAGTCAGCCTCACAGCATCCTCAGGTGATCAGCAAATATGTTGTGTACACAGCCCCCCGGTGTGTATTGTGTACATTGTGACCTTGGCGGTTACCAAACACAGATTTTGTCAGCCTTGTGTGTTTTTCTCTGCTCTCCTTCCATTCTTCTTGTATCTGGTGGAAACAGCTTGAAGGATTTAGTGTGAAAGAGATTTAATGAGTCTTGGAAAACTCTGAAGAGCTCCATGTTGAGCTCTGACTCATGGTTATAAGAGCACAATCATCGTTAAAACTATGATTAAAGAGAGAACAAACGAACTCAACAAGTGTTCTATGATGCTGTATAACAGCAATGATTTAAAGTAGCCTTAATCAATGATATATTGAAATATTATAGCATACAGCAAACACAATAATAATGCAGGTATTGTTGCACAGTTAACTCTGTAGCACTGTTCAGCATGAAGCACACGCACAAGTGGTTTATGGTATGGCTTATTCTCTTAATATATTGTCTTTTGTCGTTGGAAATGCAATATTTTACTGCTGAGATCTTAGCTATCTGTGCAGTTAGGATGACTAATGAACCTCATATTGAATAAAAAGATACTGTATAATAATACATCATTACACTTTTCAGTCCATCTGTGAAAAATACATTGATAGCACCAGTAGCTACAATGCCTCACATCTGCAGTCAACTCTACTGTATGTATAAAAGGAAATGTAGGATCGATTTAGAGCTTGAGTCTAAAAGTCTGTTTCAGTTTTGACCTTTCTTTTTAAAATCTCACCCCAACTTTATGGAGATGAAACATAAAATTGCTGGCGTACCCCTTTAAGTACTATATTAGGGTAAAGTCATTCTGTATTCACAAAGGGTCCGCCTTCAGCTTCATTTGTGGCATTAATTAACAACATGACTATTTTTTTCTAATTAAATTTGCATTGGAGGTGTTTGCTGTATCACTTAATACTTGCATGTCATCTTGTGCAAAAATTAATCACGCTAATGTTGCTTCAAAACAGCAAAGGCTCCCACAGTGTTTGGCCAGATGATGGCACTTATGTTACTCTGTTGTTAGATACTCTACTTTTGTGTTATTCATTTTCTGTATCAGACCCATATATTTGAATCACTGCAGCTGTACTTGTTGATCCTCCCTTCCTTTCTTGACCCATCATCCTTTGTTTCCTTTTTCCTGTCAGGACGGGTGCAGCGAGGCTGAGGCTGCAGACCTGACGGAGCGCTGCGAGCTGATCAGTGACAGACTAATGACCTTGGAAGATGAATTACAGACGGCTATACTGAACCGGGATCAGGCCCTCACTCATATCCTTTCACTGCTCTCTAAATATACATACATCATATGAACTGCATGCTAACTGTGTGTGTGTTCGTGTGTGTGCGTGTGTGTGGTGCTGTCTCTGTCCATCCATCTTAAGGACCTAGTTTTCCTCAAGGCCTTCCAACTCTCAAAAGTACACATCCAAACTACCTTTAGGCTGACTGATGTTCGGTGACTTTACCTTTTGAGGAAGAAAAAAAATCAACCTTTTTTATCTGACATTATGGGTTCATTCAGGAAGGGAATTGAAGATAAACTGGGATGGGAGGATTTTTCTTGACAGGCTGGACGTGCCATCTGGAAAATGAAATGGTAAAAGTCCAAGCGAGGTTATTAGAGGGTCCTTGATGCGGGCTGCCAGTCACCACGGGCTGAGATTAAAGTCGGCCGACAGGGCCAATGCGCGGTGGGTAGAGGAATGTCACTGTAATGACTGCGCTCCCGTCATATCTTAATGTCCATCCTCCTGCTGACCCCTCCCTGCCTTCCCCCTCTCCTCCTCCGTCTGCCCACTTCCACTTGCTGGTATCTGGCTCAGAGGAAATTACAATATCCATGATAATGACTCAAATGGAACTGTTGAAGCTGATTACAGGTCACAATACATCATTTTCCGCGCTAATTAGAAAGCTGATTGGAAATAGATTAGTGTGTTTTTCTCGCTCCACTTTTCCACTCTACACTGTGGGCTTATTAAGACAGATAGAAAAGGCAATATTTCAACATGCCGATGAGAAGAATTTGCCACCTAACCTGCTGTTTTTTAAAATGTATTTATTTATTTTGTGTCACGCTTCATTTCTCTTCTTTGTACATGAGCTGCCAGAAATAATTTTCTAATCTGATGAAGATGTTTACTTAGTTTTCTGATCCCTAAAGCTGCATGTTCCTAAAGTACATCCTTCAGTCTCAGTTGATGTGGGGCCGGACTGTTTTCACATCTGATTAGGGATTCACCCCCTTGCTGTGCTGTCAGGGGTTAGTACAGGCTTCTCCGCTGTTTGCATGATATCAATGCAGCCTGGCAGTCGGAGATAGACACAGATTGGCCCGCTTCTCTCCACCTTTCTGTTTTTGTGTCCTTACACGTCATTCATTTCAGGCCTTTTGAAGTCAATGCACTCATGCAAAAGTGCTGTGGACATTTGAGGACACTGAAGATGCAGGACAGTATTGTGGGGTTGCAGAAATTGAACAGAAACTGAACTTGGGATGGCGCCACTGTTGCCATAGTGACAGGAAGATCAAACCTCCAGTCTCCAGGGTCTTAATTGAGTCCTTGCTCTCAATATGAGGAGGTGGATGGACGACCACAGAGACTGGAATTGAAAAAGAAGAGATGGACAGGCAAAATGATCCAAAGCTGCACATAATTCTGAACTACATGGTCCCATTTGGACCATACCTACCTTAAAAGTCTCGTCGAACCCTCTGCAGTATTCATGAAAAGCTCTTTAAAAGCTGGTTAATTATGAATGAGGACAATCTGTGTCCATTCAGACAGTAAAACGAGCCATCAGGCCCCATCTGCCATCAAAGCCTCCCTTTGATTTGCCACTTAAGCTGGACACTCACACGATTAATTTGAGTTTCTAAGCAGGTTAAACAATCCTCCCACTGATGACAGCCTCTATCCCGTTTCATTGATGGTTTATGAATAATTTAACTCAGCAGTGTGTTTGCTTGGGTCCCCATACTGCCACACAGCTTCACAGACGAGATGAGCTCATGAATAGTGAATCGGATGGGGTTAAATTGGGTATGACTTGATGATCTGTCCCAGTAATCCATTCAGTGGCCAAATTGGAGATTGATGACTTCATCAGGTTATGGGTGTCCAATCCTGTTACCATTAACCATGGAGGGCCACAAGTGTCACGTTTCCTCTGATATTGTCTGCTGGCATGCTTTTTATATACATTTTAATTCCAACTTTGTGTCTGCAACATCGAATTCTTCCTTAACTCACACCGCACAGTCATTAGAAAAGGAGGTCCAGGAAGTAAAAGCCACTTTACAAACCATGCTCGCACAGCTCAAAGAGGAGGACGAAGAGGAAGAGGAAGCAAGTGAGTTACAAGATGATGACCTCATGAAAAATGAGACTGAGGAAGAAGAAGAAGAAGAAGAAGAGGAAGAGGAGGAAGATGAGGACCAATACTTCAGTGACAGCTGGGGTATTTGAAATGGATGTTTGTAGTGCTTCATGTCCACTCACACACAGACCGGCTCTCTGAGAGCCTGACCTCAGCTTTGCAGTAGGAATGACCCCGTATCCATTCACTGTAAAGCTATACTCAAAGGGCTTGACAACCAGCCTCTGTGGTACTGCTGAAGGTTTCCAATACCGGAGCCTTAGAAAGTCTGTGTATGATTTCATCCAACTTCAAATGAAAAAAAAAAAACATGAACGATTTTGATATAAATGCAAAATATAAGACACTTTAATGCAAATTGTAGAAGTTCCTCAAATCTTGCCAGCCTAAGTTTAACCAGGTAATGAGTGCCTTAGACCACTGAGCCGACATTGATTATTTTTCCAATCAAGATGTTTTTGGATGCAGGTTTTCATGTCATGTCTTAGCTGAGCTGAGCTGTAAGCACTAAACTGTAAAAATACCACAATTTTAGGTGATTATTTGGTTAATGAAGAGGTTTCACTAGCCAAGTTTCAGAAGTTAGGAATGTTCAGCCTTAACGCGAGACTGTGTAACTTTTGCTGAACAACACACCAAGAGTGAGTTGGTTGATGACTAAAGTGTTAAAATAACGGAACAGTGATACAAGAAGAGAAGAGTCATACAGTGAGTGAACTAACTCAGTTATACACAGTAATATGTATACAGTGTTTGCTAGTATTAGTTAACATTAGCCACCATAAGTTACAGTAAAGCTGTGTCACCAAAATCTGCGTCAGCTGTATCGAATTGATGGTGAAGGGTGTTACAATGTGATAGATCTTCTTTCAAAATTTACAGTCTCGCTTTATGATTCAGTGACACGAAACATAAAAACATCCAGCCTGAAACCAAACCACAAAAAAGAAAAATCACCAATCGCTCACCACAACCACCTGTTTGAATTATCACCAGGACCAAGTGGACAATCTAGACGTCTTTTACTGGTAACAGTCTTGCACATAAACTAAAACGTATGTTTCATTTTTAAGTCAGATGGCCACTTCTGTGTGTGTATTTTTGTACGATTGGACTTATATTAAATGTAATTCTGTCCATGAAATAACTCATTTGTGGTGCTACAGAATGTGAGCTAACTTGAACACTTTATTTTCTGTGTGTGGAATATGCACTTGTAAAGTTTTTTGTTTTTTTCCCCTCCCTGTCTTAAAGCAGCATATGCTTGTAGAGATGCTCTGTACTTTACAATACATGTGTCACAATAGTAAAATTGTGTCTTGTGCATGTCAGGAATATTGAAGTATATAATATCCGTGGAAGTGTTTGCAACTGCTGTTTAAAAATCTGCCACTGATTATGTTTTGTTTTTATTTTGTGTCCGCTCAGAATATTTTCTGTTCATTTCACTGGGTGTCACTTTTTTTGTACTTTCTCCTATTAATCAGTTTTTTAATTTACGGAGCAGCTTGAACTTGCTGTATCATATTTTATATTTATTCCTTTCAGCATCTCACTAATTACAGCATGTACCATTCAGTCTAATGTTGTGTCCTGCTGTTTTCTTCTTGTATTGAGTTACAGCCCCTCTGGTGTTTTCCCTCATATAAGATGCACGGGCATGCTGCCAGGCAAGTGAGGACAGTAGTGACATGTAGGAGATATCAATACGGTAATAAAGGTCCTCTAGTGAGGTCTTTAGGGGATACATGGGCTTCTATTGTTATCTTGCCACAGCAGTGGCGGTGTGGCTAATTGGGAGGCAGACACACAGAGGACATGGCGGGGAAAATGGGATGTTGCTCTGTCTCCATCTGATTCTGCCCTGTGTTTTTGGAGCAGGAGGCTGTTAAGGGATCCTCAGAGGCGTGTCCGCAGTCCCACGCTCTGGGCTGTAAACACAGCTGAGTGCAGCACAATGTGCCGTTCTGACATTACAGACAGGTTGCAAACCACTTGCCAGGCCAGAAATCTCCACATCTATCAGCTTCAGGCAAGCATACAGACAGAGTTTGGCACACACACCTTCCTGCCAAACACCCCCACCTCATAATTGAATCTGCTCTTGCACCATACTGTGCCCCGCGTGGCAGCTCTGCTCATAAAATGGCCATGGAGAAAAACCCAGATGGTTTTCAGCAGGCAGATATAGTAGGGTGAGATGTTTCCTAATGCACAATGAAGCACCATGCAGTGTAAGTGCTTTGTCTCTGTAATTCTCCTGCTATGATATTGTTCAATGTTGTTATACAGAATTCTAATCTGTTTTCTTGTCTCATTTCTTTTTTGTCAGATGAACCTCTGTTGAAAGTCAAACAAAAGGTCTTTGATTTCAGACAGAGGTAGACAAAAGTTAGCTCTACACTTCTATTTATCATCTATTTGTCAGCTGGCAAAGCTGTCCCTTACTGTTTAGCTAATTAATGCAATTAATTAATGTTACCTTTATAAGTTGGTGTAAAACAATCTCCAGCTACCTTTTTGATTACTTAAAACCTTCTCTCTTAACAGACTGTAATATACACTTGATGGTATGGTTGGTAGTCATCTAGTTGCTAATGTTTGCAGCTTAGTATAGAGTAGTCAACACCCTTTAATACCTTTGAACGGAACAGAGTATCACTTTTACTACAGCCTCAAGAAAACCACTTGACAGACCTGCCGTGCCTAGTTACGGTTGCTAAGCTATGATTGGACAATTGCTATTCAGAGGAAGGGGGTTAATTGGATATTCTCTTTTTCTGTCCGGGCATCATGGGACTTTTCTACATTGAATAAATAAATAAATCAATAAATATAGTGATGGAAAATTTGCCAGAGACGTGAGATAAATTGGGTTCTTTCCAATACAAATAGATTCATTTTGAGAATGTTCATGTGTCACTTTGTTCATACACACAGGAGTCTGTCTGAATCTGCGTTCAAAGTAATGAAGAAGATAAACGATAAAAGAAAGACAGGTGAAAGAATCATTAAACGTCTGAAAATGACATGCAAATGCAAGTGATTTTGTTTCTCTCCATGTTGGAATGTTTCTCTGGATTCATGAAGAATATTTCATGACTGAATATGAATGAATCATTTTAGTGTCAGTGTGTCTGTATCAGCGGATTTGGGTCCGGGATTTGGATTTGTTTATTTGATTCCCCGCTGAGTTGTTATGTTGTCTGACAGGTACATGTACAAACTCTCTGAACCATGGGAGAATCATAGATGGTGTTGCAGATTTCCCTCTCACACTGCTTAAACCAGTGTCACACACACCACTAATGAATGCAAATTCTGCTTTTTTTCCCCCTACATCCTCCAAGGTTTCTGCATGCTCCTCTGCAACTGACAACTTTTGTTACGTGTGAGTGACTGTATGTCAGTTCTGGTCATTGAATCTGAAGTGAACTCTCCTTAGAGAGGTCTTTGTACAGAGCAAAACTGGACACTGAACTTACCATTGTCTGCAAGTGCAAGTCTCTTTAGTTGATGGTTTTAGGAGCTCATTTAAAATTCCCTCTGCTTTTTACTCAACTACTGAATAAATTCAACAATTTGAGCAATTAAATAGGAGGGAAATTCCTGTGGAATTAATAAGCATTTTAAGTTATTTAATTGCAAGTTCTCCCAACTCAAAATCTGCATATTTCTGTCAAACCAGGAAAGGAAGTATGGCACAAATGAACAACAGCCTGTGCCAAGACCAGCCTTATCCTTTTTCCTGTGGTCTGACACTGAAAATCACACTTAATTATTAACACAGAGCTGCAGTCTCCTCAGAAACAGACCTTTTTCTATCACTTATGGCTGTATGAGAAATCACAGGATTGGAGGAAATGCACACAGAGACACAATTTTTATCTTTTTTTTATGTCTCATTTGAAGCCTGGCCCTTTCAGAAATTAGGCGTGAAAAAACTGTGAGCCTTTCTGAGAAAACACACGAGTTTGAGCGAGAAGAAGTGGAAGGTGTGTGCGCAACACATGTCTGTGCTAGTGGAGAGAGATGTACTAATCCTGTAGGAACCCAATCAGAAATATTACTCTTGTACATGGTTAATCACTCAGACAGAACTTGCAATAATTAGTCTGCATGTGATCCATCTGAGCAGTGAGACCCCTGAGGAAAAAATAACAGAAAGCCACATTAAAAGATATTTAAATCTCTCATGATTCAAGCATCTAAAATCTAATATACCTTCATAATGAGAGAGTCTGTGCAAGTACTGTGAACCACTGAGAGAGATAACACCGTAGAAGACCGCTGAAGAGCATACCATTTAATAGCACCACTGTGACAATGATAAGGACTGATATACTGTAATACATCATAACAGTGACTGGAGCAATATATGTTTTATCTCTAATTTCTGTGCAGCTCTTTTCCAGGAGAACTCCTCCAGCAGACAGTGGTGTGTTTTTGAGTTTCAGAGACACTAAAGGTAAAATGGGTAAAATGTTTAACTAATAGATATCACCATGGAACTTCCCCAGTCAATTACTTGCATTAATAATATAAAATAATTATAAATCATTTCTTGTATTACAAGTTTTCTGACAATTAATATTTAAACGTACAAGTGAGGCATTATCTAATCAAGAATGTGCTAATTTACATACATTTCTAGAACAGAAATCGAAAAATTGGATGAAGCAGGTTAAAAATCCTTTCATTCATTCATCAATCAAATTGGATGAAGCAGGTTAAAAATCCTTTCATTCATTCATCAATCATTTTATCTTTTTATCACTCCATGAAACATAAAATATAGTCAGCACCTGTAAAAAATCAATTGTTACCAAAAATGTTATAGAAATCAGTTAATGAATGATATATGAACAAATATTCATATAAAATTGGAACGTTTGTGCAGATAACTATTGGTATTTAGGGGAAATCTACAGACACAAATAGACAAAGTGTAGTAAAATAAACACCTAAATGTGTATTTTAGAAATTTTCATTCCACTAGTCTGAAAGGAGACATGTTATGGAAACAAAATACTCCAGAATCTGAAACGTGACCAGCATGAAAAACAACATTTTTGCCCAGAATGTATCACCTTTTGTTGTTTGGAATAAATGAAGGGATTAGTGAGTATTTGGCAAGAAAATGGTTGAACAGAAAAAAGTCAGTTAGGAGACTGCTGCAGTGCAGTGGCTGTGTTTACATTGTTATAGTCACTGTGATAAGTGATCAGGCTGACTTCAAGCGTTCTGATTGCTTCAAGCAGATGTTTTGTAGTGGAGGTGGCTTTACAAGATACTTTGATACTGAAATTATTATAGTTAAGTATTTTAGTATAGTAAAAGTAGAAAACACAAGTAGCTCGTCCCCATGTGATATCTCTGGAGCCTCTACATGTAGTTACATTTTTGAGGAGACAACATCAATTACACCGTAACCTGTTAACGCAGAAATGTAGATCCAACCTTAATGTATCTAAAAAGGAAATTTAATTAAGCTGTTAAGCATATATATTATATATTAAATATGACAAGGACAAATAGTTAAATACATTACAGAGACATTATTTTAGCGAACTTTGAAGGCACACATGACCTTTAAAATGTTGGCCATGGCCATGGTATAGTTTACAAATGCATATTCAAATATGCAAAATTGTCTGTGATGCATAGACAAAGACAGCACACTTCAAATGCCAAATTGTGACATCAGAAGAAACCCCCCCTGATGATGGTTAAGGAAGGAAGGGAATGTTGAAGATCTGGATGTGATGAAGAGAAGACTTCTGATGAGCTCAGCCTGGGTACATACACATGATGAAGTGAGGGTGAATGGGGTGGAGGAGGGCGGCAACGATTTCGCACTGAAGTGACAGCTGATAGCAGCAGATTTAAAGTTTGACACGGCTGATGGAGAATGTGGCAAAAAGTGGTTGGGTACCTGTCCTATAGTCAGCTGATTAATAAGGAGAGAGAGAGAATTGAGAATGAATGAGGCATAAAGACAGTCTACCTGATTGAGCTCGTCCTGAGCTTCACAACAAGTGTTCATGTCAGTCTGCTCTAAAATGATTTTCTCAAAGGCAATCGCTTTAAAAGCTTAAGCTTGCTTCTCTGCCCAAAAACCGTCAGAGTAATAAGATCAAAGCCGAGGGGATCTCTGTGTGACACACCATCACATCTCTTTAAGAAGATTTACAGTATCCATGTTCCTTTGTGAAACATCACTGTCAAGCCTTAAACAACAGTAATGACAATGTTTCTGAAAAAAGAAAGGGTTTGGTTTGTTTTGAGCGAAGAGGTGCTTTGTTCTGCTACCTCACAAGTGTACTGCCAAGAGAAATGGGAAACCCTTTTTTTTAGTAAGCAGTGCAACCAGCAGCAGAAACAACCGAGAATTGATTATTACTTTGATGTCCAAGCTGGAAAAACATATTGTTAGTAATTCTTCCAGGGAGAGTTCCTCTATAGATCTATAGGGCAGTATTTCCTCCAAGAAACCCAGACTCTGGTTCACCTTGTAGCATTCCTAGGGGACGTGGCTGTCACTGGAAAGCTGAAATATCATGCCAGCCTTACCATCCTTCCTACTTAGTCTCAAAAACAGGCAGGTACCACACCAGGGGGAGACAGGATCGATAGATCTGATGGATGAAGCTGGCTCCCTTTAGGAGAAGGACTTGGGGAAGGGGAGAAAAGTAATGAGAGCTCCTCTGAGCGATGGGGAGGTTTTTGGCATGGGAGGCTGGGTGCAGGGTCCTCTTTCCTTTCACTCGTGCTGCTAGTCTGGCCTAATGAGACTTAGAAGAGCTCCTGTCCTAGGGAGAAAGGTGGTGATGTGAGATGCTGCTTCTCAGCAGCTGTCTGTCTGTCAGTCTGTCTAGACAAGTCTGCACCCACAGAGAACAAGGAACATGAGAGAAGACATACCAGCACAGTGTGAAGTTCAAGTTTTGAATCCAGGACTGCTGGTTGTTTTATCTTCTGAGCAAGAGATCTGTAGCCACTGGCTGCTCCAGGTCTGAAACAGTCCTGATTGATGTTTAAGGCTGCACAAATCAATATGTTTTATATCAAAAAAAGTACGAATGTGAAAGGGGTTGCTTGTAGCAATGAACTCACATGAAGATTTCAGCAGTTCTGCTGTTTCCATCCATAATATGGACTCTCAGCTCATTGTTTTGGTTCTGTGGTTCTCCTGTTTTATTTAACAATCACTGCTCCCATCAACCTTGTTTCAATTTCTAAAACTCATAATATGCTACCTGCCCAGCACCTAACAGCAGACAGACAAGTTAGTGACTAGCTGTCATAACCTAACTGAGCATTTAGGAGTTTAAGAGCCAGATACCATTACCTGTTAAACTATTAACCATAAATGTCATGGTTTTGTAACCTCAGCTACACTGAGAGTTTCTGTCATTTACAATCAGTGAAACAGAGGTGAGTCAAGACTTGGCAACAAAGCCTGTAATCCCCTCAGGACATAACACCTGCATGAGAGATGTGTTGTGAAATAAATGAATGCATTAAACTGTGAAACCAGAAATTTTCCTCAGACTATAATCGTACTTGCTGTATTAGTGAACCCACAAATACAGATTTAAGGATCTGAAAGATTTTGAACCACTGTATTACGTAGGGTATGAACCATGTGGGGTTTTCTGTGGGCCTGTACTAATGCTGCTTGTTTTTACTCTTAAGTTATAAATCTTTAAAATGATATTCCACCCAAAGTCAATTTATTTATCAAACATTAGCCTCTGCTATAGTCTGATCCCTCATGAAAAGCAGCTCTGTTTATTTCTCTACCTACATTTTCACAGTGTGAAAATCTGCAGCATCTTTACCACTTCACTGCTCCATTGAGCACTTACATGTTATATGCTTAGTGTAGTTTCAGTCATCATTTTGCTGTAATATGGCTAAATGCAGTGCTCTCAGGTACCGCTGTCCTACAACTAAATGTGCTAAATTCTATTGACAGATAAAATGCCATTGCAGGTTTTACAGATTCCTTCTAAGGAGCAAGAAACTCCATCCTGTTTGATAAATTAAAAGGTCACTATTGGACCGATGTATTATCAGTGTAGGAGCCATGTTATTGCATTATGTGATAATAGTACTCCCACATCACTATTCTGCCATATATTTTATAAACTCCTTGCCTGACCGCTGTGACCTCGTATTAATGTTGTTGATGTGAGAACTTTTGACACATCACTCGGTTCATGTTGCCTATCCAGCTGAAAGGAGTCACTGTCTGGGTGCTGATATGAAGATGGAAAGTCTCAATGTGAACAGTATACAACCTTGGTGTGAGTAAAAATATTTAAAGACTTATCAACCAATTAGTATGATAAAGACTCATGTCACAAGTGTGCACACATGTAGAACTCAGTAAATTTGACAAGAGCTCAACACTATTTATAGCAATTTAGCCTTGAGTGGTGCAACATTTTAATAAATGTGTCAAGAGCAGCTATATGGGCCCTCTTAAACTTTGCCATCCTTTTCAACATGAACACGCTAATGCAAGAAACAGATGATAAAGAGCAGCCCAAGGACATTAGTGCCATTTGGAATTTAAAATGGATGCAGGGTGAAAAAGAGAGGAAGAAATGGACAATGACAGAGAAAACAGACAGTGATGTGAGTATTCCTGTAGGGCAGGATGTATATCTATAAAAGATGCAGGCTGTAACACACATCAGAGAGTAGATGCCTGTTGGAATATGCAGCACTGCTCCACCAACAACACGAAGTACTTCAGAAATGTTTTGCTGTTTCACAGGAACACTTGTCCCTGGATGTATTATTTATCATATTGTACAGCTACAAATGTTTGGAATTACAGCTGCCTACGTCTGCGTGACAGTCACTCGGTATGAATTATCCAAATGAAATGGAAGTGGTAAACCTAGATAAGCAGACTTACAGCTACAGGAGACAAGATAAATTTAAATGGAAACATCAAAATTCATCACAGAGTTTGAAAGGGGATTAAAACTGCACACTGTATCGATTCATGACACCAAGAAAAGCACAGCAGTTAAGTTAAAAAATGTGTATGTGTAGTGGATGTTTGGAGATTTGCTCTTGAGGTTCAGTATATTTACAGAAAGTCTCTGATTTGACCTCAGGCAATCTCTTAAGAAACACTGGATTTTGTTTGGAGGTAGTTTTCTTTTCTTTGGGATCCAAGAAAAACTTTAAATCTGAATTTATGGCTTACAAAGAGGAATATAGTACTTCAAGTGCTATAAAACTAAAAGAGAATTGCTTCAAACCAGGTTTATTTACCTAATTTAGGCAAGTTAGATTTAATCATCATGGGTGTTTTTTTGTCCTGCAGTGACTCCTCTTCGTATATTAGTTTGCTCCAATGACTTTCACAGCTGTATAAATAGCCACAGGGGCACTGAAATGAAAGAAACACTGACTGTTAGCGTGATCTGTCAGAACTGGTGGAGGAGGTGAAAGCCTCCTCAGTCAACAGAGGAAACAGAGACGTGCCCACTGAATGAATCAATTGAATAGAGTAGCACTTAACATATATAGATTATTTATAGATAGATTACAGTAGTCAAACACATGAGTGTAATGCATATCATAAACCAGCATAATCGAAATTAACCCGAGTGTAACCTCATGGTCACATACCGTATCATAAACTAGTTGCCAGTCACGCTTACAAATGAATCCAGGTGTTTAATAAACACTACATGCAATGGTTATTTTGTTGTAGCCAAGGCGTTTATTGCCATTTTTGTCTAGTTTTAATGTAGGCATATTCATAAAGGAAAGCCTATTAAGTATTACACATAACATTTAACAAAAAAAAAAAGGAACATCTGGAGATACAGAGTTTCTATAAAGCCTTAACATAAAGACAGGCTGCTGAATTTAGAAGCATTTAGTTCTGATTTCTTTGTTCAGTTCGATCTCCCAACAAGCCGATAAGACCTTCATTTTATCTTGAATAATACGTTTCCTTCTGACTTCTATATTTTCCTGAATCTATGCCATGAGTGTTATTAAAGATGTTTGTCTGTAATTACTTAATAATTCAATGCTGTGTTTGATATGAGGAGATTGCGCACACATGAACCTTCACTTGGTTCTTACTGCATCATAGTCCAAATTAAATGGGCTTTTAATGACACAGTGTCTAATAAATAAGTGGAAGCGTAGAGTGGATCTCAACATATATCCA
Organism: Larimichthys crocea; assembly: GCF_000972845.2. NCBI lineage: Eukaryota > Metazoa > Chordata > Actinopteri > Sciaenidae > Larimichthys > Larimichthys crocea. The sequence continues at coordinate 9,666,730 of NC_040013.1, forward strand.
TCAATAAGCTGCTTAGCATGATAGCATGCATATATGATACTGTGTGTATGTCTATATATTATTTTAAACTGTAGACCAGCTACAGGCATGGCAACTATTAAATGGGTTGGAATGAAATTTGGTACATTCATGTTCAGACTGATGATGGGGCTTTTCATTGAGTCCTAAAAAAAGTTGTGTGTCACAATGACAAAAGACAAGACCAGAAAACAGAATAATGATGATGTATGCTGATAAATGAATAGGGCATTAGTGCTTTTGCTTTGGTCAGTGACATCTAATCATTGTTTGGTAATTTATTTTAAAAAAGGACGGCAACAGTACACGAGACAGTATTGTTTCTGAGTGGTCTCTGATTGTCCCTTGTGCTTTATCACTTTGAATCTCCAATAAACATTTGTTCTGTTAGAATAGAAGTAATCAGGTTATGTTTATCTTTTTAAGATTCCCAAAACATGAACATTTTATTGTCCATTGATGCAACTTCTAAAGCTCCGAGGAGCTTTGAGGACAGAATTTCTTTAAAGTACCTCACTTTGACCCCCTTCAAATATCTGCAGCAACATAAAAAATAAAGCATTTTGTCCTCAAACCTTGCTGACCTTGTCCAGTCTGGAACATCATAACATTATGAATTAAGGCCATGGCAGTTTCAAGGGCAGTACAAGCAAACAGCAAACATGCAGTGGCACCAAGAGTTGAGGTCTTTGAGGTTTATTAATATACAGCTGGCGGATTAATAATATACAGCTGGCAGAGGGACAGTGGAGAGAACTGCCATATCCTTCTCTACAGCCGGCCCACTGCAGAGCCATGAGGTCACTTTGTTGTGTCTCCCCGGGAGGTTTCCAAAAGCAGCCATTCCTCCCGCAGTGTAGGAAGTGAACTTGAGGAGCCCTTTGTAAACACCCAAGGGAATCTGTCTCTGTGTGACCCTGAGGTCATGGACACGGTGGGGACTGCTACGACTGATCTCTACCTCTGCCTGAAAATCAGTCATCCTATTTTTTTTTTTTTCCATTTCTGTTTCTATTTGCAATTTTTTCCAAAACCTTTTGCTCGTATCTTCCACTGAGCTTCATTTGTTACAAAGTGATAGGGGGAAAGAAATTTCTGAATTGAAAACATGTAAAAACTATTTCAGGCGAGAACACACATACACACATATGTGGCTCATTATTGAGGCAGGATCTAATTAATTTTGCATCCAAAAGAAGTTGCATCTGATTTGGGAATTATCTGCAGGAGGAAAAATGGTCGAATTGCAGCTTCTGTGTTTTTCTCATTTATTCTTGCAGCATATGTACAAATGTTGTATAGAAATCAATTGAACCCTCCAGCATTCATGAACTGTCAACCCCAGTGAACATCTTGTTATTGGTGATAAGGGAAATCCAGGAAAAAGAGCATGAAGAGTCGCCTTGGGAGTCTTAGCTATGCTGCCTCCCCTTTGTTTTTGTTGCCATGGCGCTGGCTCATCCATTCCTCACATTTCTCCCCGGCATTTCACAGTCAAGATAGTGTTACTATTACTCACACTCTGTAAGACCTCCCCCTTACACGACTCCAGTACACCAGAGTGCCCCATCAGCACCACCGTGCCATCTGCAGGCACAAAGCTCAGAGCAAACCCACTGGGTTTATCTGTCACTGAGCAAGCTGCAGGACAGGTAAGGTGGCGGGGTGAAAAATAACCTTCTGGCTGGTTGCACTGAAGAGCCAGAAAAAGAGGAATCCCCATGAGTAAAGAGGATGAATTGAAAAAGAGAGGTGTATCGTTCTGTTTCTTTTTGATGGGTGCACTCTTTTCCGCGGCCTGCTGCTTGTGGGTGTCTCTGTCTGTGTGTGTGTAATGTTTTTGACAAAACAATCAGGGAAGCTATAATAGCTCATTGTGTGACGGCTCCCTGGCTAGGTCAACAATAAGACTCTGTGATGTCTGATATGGACGCCATAAATGCAGAGGAAATGATACGGAGAAACAGTACATCTTTCAGTTCTATTTTTTTTTCTCTCTATTCATGCATAAATGCATTAAATGCTATAATGAGGAAATTAGGTTTGAGGTTTGGCAGCACCTGTAAGGTAAAATTTTGATGAGAAAATGGTTTGCTGCTAAAAAGGTGTCCTGTTACTGCCATTCACTGCCGTGGCAGCTTTGCCAAAAATAGTCTTGTCGTCTCCTTCCATCCATCAGCGATGTGGTTGACTGCTTCGCTATAAGCAATTACCGCTCCAATTGGGCTTAATGACACTGAGAGGGAGGCAGATCTGCAGCTTGGGGAGCAGCTACGTGCTATTTATAAATCTTTTGAAAAGACACCTGACGCTGCTCCATCAAAGCTGTCGGGCTTCAGCGACAGTACCTTGGTCCTGTTTGCCATCCAATGATTGGCTCAGGTGTTTTTCTACCACACCATGACCCATTTCTGTAACCGGTGGACCTGAACATGTGTGGAGTCAACCAACAGGAGGACAGTTATCATCGTCATCATGTGTTTCTGCAGCATCACTCTGAAAGACAGCTCAGGAAGAAGCGCTTACCTACAGTTCTTCTAAACTGGATCGGGTTTTCCCACAGCATGCCATGCAAACCAAATTTAAATTCATGCTCGAATTTCATTCAGCTAATTGTTCTCTTATTAAGGATATTCCCTTGTTCGGGATGTGTCATCCATCTTTATCCGTCACAGCTCACTCCAGCGTGGTGGCACATGACAGCTTTAGCATGAGTATCCACAAACTGATTGATATCTCCATTGGCATCCCCACTCAGGGGTAATGGAACTGAATGACAGCACGTGCATAATGTCGCCCAGGCACTGCATGCTACATTAGCTACATACCAGTGGAGGTTTAGCCAGAAGCACAGCACCACTTCCTCTCCCCGTCCCACAGGACATATTTTGGCAGCTACCTTTAACATGATCATACCTGCACTTGTATTTTTTATGAATATGCTTTGTGGAAGGTGTTGTGACGATTCAGCCAGCTAGGGTCGGAACAATTCTCTTATTATGTTTTGGTTATGGGAGTGTGGTGTTCATAAAGCTCAAAATCCTTTTGTGGTAACGGTTTGTCATATTAAACTAAAACCAAAAAATCAATATTTTATATTAAGAGAGGTCTATTGTAGTGACAGACCCACAGAGAGTAATTACCTGACCCTGTAGCTGCACTCAGCATTTTAAGGTCTTTCAGTGTATTGTTTTGGGTTTTTTTACGTGCTGCAACTTTAATGTTTGGGTCGACCTCATTCCCAGCAGCATCAGGCAGCTGTTTTTAGCACAAACCCCAGCTAAACCCACTGGAAAGAAAGTTAATAATGGACTCATAAGGTGACCAGAAGGATAATGTTACTGAAGTTAATGCGTTTTTTAGTTGTAAGGTGCATGCATATGATATTGTAATCATATTGCCCTGGTGTTGTTTTCCTCATATAACAATGGTTGAAATGTAAGTCACGCAATTAAACCAGCCTTTTAAATAAGACGTTCTTTTTCATTATGCTGTAATTATATTGTAGCTATGTGACTTTTGTACTTGTACCTTATTAATCATCAAATCTGGTCAAAGTGAACATGGAAACAAGAAACATATTTAATAATTAAGTGACAATTCATATTACTGTCTGCAATTCTTTAAACGTTTGTAATTAGCTTGAAGGTATGAAAAACAGCGGAAATACAGACGAGGTAGGGCTGGATCATTTATTATCATATGGTAACGATTATAGAAACATGTCCAAGGAGACTGTCTTTTTGAATACATTGAAATTAATGTTTCTTGCACATGTAAATCATTATCATATTGGGTAAATTCAGATTCCTGCTTGACCATTAAATCCACAACAGACTGCAGATTTCAGATTTTCCAATATGTTCAAAGGACTGCTTCTTGTCTTTCACACTTCCAGTTCACACACTCCAATTCTCTCTGCCAATTACACGTTGCGTTTCACCCACGCACTTTATCTGGAATCAACTGCCAACCGGTCACACTGCTATGTTATTAGCAGTCCAGTGTATTTTGTCTGAATCCAGGCACATTTAGTAGAGTGGCATAAGACATGATTTGGAAGACCCGTTCTGTGACATACCAGCACAATGACACTGTGGCATTTAGTTGGAAAAATGAGTGCAGCTCTGGAAGCCTTCTTATGGTAAGTCTTAGCTTGCTGCAGGAGAACAGGGGCTGTATCTCATTGGTCATAAAGACATTGAATCAAAGGAATAGGAAGTAAAAAGACTGTTTACAAATGTGAGTCTGGTCCTGCCACACTTGTAAAAGATAACATTACAGAGCTCAAAGAACACCCGGCTTCGGAAGATAATGGAAGGTGACTTTTACAAATGTGAAGAGGTGGCCTTTTCAGAAGGCATTTCATCAAGTGTGGCCATGGAACGCTGATTGCCCGAGCCACTAGTGCATGTAATTTTTTCTATCTGGAGTCCAAATGGCACTGCCAGTAATTAATCCAGATATACATAAAACTGATATTTGTAACATGATGATTCTCTGTCTGTGCCAAAAGGAAAGCTTGGCTCCTTTTTTGGACTAAAAATATTCCCCACATTCAGTGGAGGCACTAAATGATGGATGTCCCTAAAAACCAACATAGACAGTATTTTTCTCACATGGTCTCAAGCTCGCTGTAGTGCATTCATATAATATACAATGAAATTCATTTTTAAGCCGTTGACAGGCTTCCATATGGAGCTGATTTAAACAATATCAAAAACATAACCATGTAATGTATTTACCAAATGTTGACAGCTTATTTGTTTATATCTTTAATCAGACTATATTTTTCCACACAGCCCTTTTGACTGCAGATCATTTTTAATACTTTTACACTGTAGAATGAGCAGACTAATTATCTGCCTTACAATGTGGGCCTGACAGACGTCAAAGCAAGGCTGGAGACTAATCTGACTGGTCGGTCTAGACCAATCGTAAGTCTGATACCTGCTTTGTGAATGCAGCCTATATGTGCTGCTATCAGACACTGAGAATGTAAACAATTTGTGACAAGACTTTGTCACTACGTAACGTTCTCAGATAATCAGATATCTTTTTTTTTATTGTGAAGAGACTTGTGTATACTGACACAATGATTTTTATTTGTTGTAGTAAAATACTTCAAACTGTTCATTGCTAACTGCAAGACATATTTCTTTCAAGCAGGGATAAATCTTGCTTTGATTTTGTTGGTTGAGCCTCATTAGTCCATCATTAGTCACCGTTTTGACAGGCATAGTTCAAAAGACCTCCTGTGACTTCAGCTACTGAGGAACAGCAGGTAAAAAATCTTCCATCCAGAACTGAATGTGAACTGGTTGTGCATGTCATTGGTAAGTTATAGTGTTTAACCATTCATTAAAAATTGTGGTAATTTAATAAATTTCTGATTCATAATTTAATTAGACAAATCTGACTATGTGTACTGTGTGCAACAGTTCATGGAGACAGCCAACAATAAATACAATTCATTTTTGTTTTCTTTTCTTTTGTGACTAAACATTTGTAAATATTTCATAAATGCTTTGTGCTATAGCTTTAGTCAGGTCTTAACATGTTGTTAACACTAACAAGGCGGACTCATGATTTGCTATATCAGCATTTTTTTTTACTGAATAATTGCTCTGTTTTTGGTTTTAATCAAAATCATCATATGAAACATTACAAACTAAAAACCTCCAACATTCCTCTGTCTAGCCTTATTCTTGGCTCCCTCTGTGTTGCAGACTTGGAGAATGCATTGACCCCTCAACCTGTGTTCCTGCAGACCACTGAGAGAGTACGGTGATGCCCCCTGGACAGAGTGCTGGATGGAATAAACCTCTATGCAGCACAAAAAAAAACACACACACATAAGAGAGCTCACTTTTTTTGCTGAGTGAATCATATTCCATTTCCACAGGGAATTGGTCATTCTGGTGAGTGTGCAGGTTGGAGTTCACTGAATCAAGATTAAATTAGTTTTAACATAAATAGGAAGTTGGCGCAATACCAGGTGCTAAAACTGCTGTAATTGGTGAAAATTCATTTGATTGACATGAATGCTTGGTATGTTCTTTCCGCTCATCACGCTGTTGGTGGATTAGTCCTGAGGCAGGACTGTGCTGCCTGTGACCCATTAACACTGCAGAAGGTCAATGCACCACTGGTGGCAATGGCAACACTTATGTATTGTTGCTCAACACTTTCCCAGGGGCAGGTAGACATGAAGAAAGCAGCCTGTATGATATATAGGCTATCCTGGTTGTGCTGACAACTCTGGATGTTTGTCCCATAATACAGTATATTCTGTATCTATGTTTAGTCCCAAAAGACACTGTGTCTAGCATTTATTACTGTATATTCTCTAGAGTATGCTACACTGTGTGGATTTAAAGCTGCCATGTGTGAAATTATCTTCCCCTCAGTGCAATAATTCTATAGACAACGGCTAAATAAGCACCCAAACCAGCCACTATTTAAACCATTAAAGCACATTATAATCCATAATCCACTCTAATGACAATAACTAACAGACATTTTGACAGTAAAAGAAAAATTAAAATGACAGACAGCTCAAATGAACCAGTAAATGTCATGTCTTTTCCAGACGGGCAGAAAATTCCAGCAGATGGTCTCTTTATGTACAGCGTGTGCACAGTCACTATGACTTCCTTCTTGCTCAGTGGTTTCCAACCAGAACAACGTTAGCCTGATTCAAGCATCGGGAGGCGAATGTGCAGCATTCACATTCATCAGCGACGATGCCGGTTTGGACGCAAGGTCATTTCAGTGCCAATTTAATCCAATCAAGTCAATTTTCTTCACAATTCAAAGCTTTGCTCTGAAAATCATTTTGTTCTTTCTCCTAAGACATATCGAAGAGGTCTGGTTTTGCTATTTTTAGTTTCGAATTTGAATTGAATGAATGGAAAACTCACTTGACAGCAGCCATGTTTAAAGATCTTGTCATACATTTATCAGCACATACAGTTCATGTTGTCCTAACCTTTGGGACTGCATGGACCCTGTTAGATAGCAAAATGTACATCCTGTGAAACGTTGTGCAAATGTGGAAAGTGTAATTTGAGTTTAAGCAACTGCAAAGGTGAAAAGCCTGCTGTAATGGAGCTGGGCAAGATGTGGTTAAAGGACCAGTGTGTGGGATTTAGTGGCATCTAGAAGTGTGGTTACTGATTGCAACCCTGTTGCTGCACCTTCTCCTTATAAGCCTGCATGAGAAATGCAAAAACAAGAAAGGCCCTATCTAGAGCTAGTAGTTTGGCTGTTTTGTCTGGTGTCTGTAGATATAAAAGTTTAAGTTTGAACAATCTTTATTTTCAGGTGATCATACACAAATGAAAACATAGCTCTGAATATTATATTCCAGTTCTGCCGTATTCTGTAAATAAAGCACTTTAAATCTTACACACTGCATCTTTAAATTAGAACTTAGGTAGGATGTTATTTATGTAGAGATTTATAGTACAGTATATTGATGGTGACAGTACGTGTACACCAGAAGTAAAATATGTTTGTGTCTCTATTTATTTCCAGTACACATAAGTACCATTAAGCTACAAGATGCCCATGGCTCAGTTCTTCTGGAAAGTAAAGGAAAAGTATTAAAATCGGGAAGAAGGTGTTGAGGGAGAGAACCTGAAAAGAAAGCAGGTGCATTTGAAGAAAACGGAACACAAAGTGGTTGAGTGCAATTAAAGAGAAAAATAGCTGACAGAGTTTATTTAGTTTCATCGTGCTCTGTCAGGGTTTTTCTTGCTATGGTAGATGCCCAGTCTTCTGGGTTTCGGGGCAGCCTTGTTTCTGGTTGAGGGACGGCGGTAGAGGAAAGCAGATGGAGGATTATAGCTGGCCTAATTGCCTCTGCCCTGCTCACACACCCCCATCTGCTGAAAGGGGATCCTAGAGACTTTCTCCTCCTCAGCAGTGTTCTCCAGTGTTGCCATTGTCTGGATATGACTGATGTGCCTGTCTCTGACCTTCACCTCTTACAGATTCAGCCAGTGTCTCTTGATTCCAAATCATAGATTTACTTGCCAAGGCAAAATAATTCATTGTGATATAATGGAGCCCAAGACATCTAAAGTCAATATGAATCTTTTAATATTTAATATTGTGCAATAAGACACATTATTAAAGGTAGAATGACACACTGAGTTCACTGTGCGTTGCTTTTCTTTGTATTTCAGGCTGCCTAAGCTGAGTGACAGCAGATCCCCTCTGTTAAAACTGTCAAAACACATCAACCTCACATCAATTGTTGCTGATAGCATTCAGTTGTCCATGACGCTGCATTTTGCTACTGTGTAGGTCCTGGGTGTAGGATTTGTTGGCATCTATAGCGGCGAGATTGCCAAAAGAATACTGCTTGCCTCCCCTATAGATAGCGCAAATATGGACATAGTATCCATGATGTCTCCCACAGTTTTCTGAAGAGCCGTACGTGAAGCTCAGAGTGTGGTGGATCTGGCTGCCGCCATGTTGGCAGTCCAGCCTCTGTCAACTCCCAACTAATTTCAAAATTGGCAAAGATGTGGAACTTGGGCGAATCTGAGGCCGGCTAGATGACACCTGATTGATCAAACAAGCCACCTGTAAGGGCACCCACCTGTTGAACAAAACTAAGTTAAATAGAAATACACCCTCACTACATTTGTCACGAACGGGGAAATTAGTGATAGAGACCAAAACTGTTTTTTGTACCAGGCTGTAAACATGTTTATTTCTGCTGTGAAGTTGGACATTTTAACATGGGGCCTTTATGGAGATTGATTCATTCTGTAGGAAGCCTCAAGTGGCTGTTCGAGTTCGAGTGTTTAGTTTGTCCTTTCTGGGCTACTGTAGAAACATGGTGGTTCAAAAAGGCGGACTCCAAGAGGACCTTTGGTGTCTGCAGATAAAAAGACTCACTCTAAGGCAAGACAAACATAACAATTCTTTTCAGGAGATTATACACTAATGAAAACATAGTTATGAGTTATACTATAGTTATATTTTCCTTTTGTGCCATAATCTGCCAATATATCCTTCTTACAAATTGTACACTTTGGAATAGTTAGACATTTTATGAACAACATTTATTTTCTTCCTCTACAAGACTTAAATGACACCACTGTCATGTCTTTAGGATAAATGCAGCAAGCAGCTGCTTAGCTTAGCATAAAGACTGGGAACAGGGGAAAACCAGCACCTTTAAAGGTGGTTAGAGGTGTAAAGTCACTTCTTGGAGCCTTTGCTGTTTGCCTGGCAACTTCATGGTGACAACAAGACTTCAGGAGAGTTTGTGTATTTGCCAAAATGTCAAACTATTTCCTTAAATAACTCCTGTTTGTTTGTATTTTGCATTATGGTCAAGTTCAGTCAGCCAATTCATGTGGAATAGATTAAATTAGGTTAGATTAAAGATGAATATGTACAGCGTTAATATTTGTTTTCTAGGCACTGACCTTGTCGCTTCATTAATGTTAAAGCAACTCTCCCCTCAAAAATGTGCTTTGCTAGAGGGGGAAATATTATTTGTGTTAACCATAAATCTTTAAGACACGTATGAGCATGATCATCAACAGTATTTACAATAACAAGGCATGGATGGCATTTCAAACAACATAATTGTACATGTTTGATGGGGGAAAAAAATGGACATATCGGAGTGAAATGATTCATTCAAGCAGGATGTATTTATGTCTGGAGGGGTTAATAATTTTAAAAGAATAGACATAAATGATAAAAAGTGAAGTTAACTTGAGCCGGTGAGGTAATCACATTTAATGTAACTTCAGAGAGAGCACTGCACCTGAACCATAAACCACCGAGCTCTCTAATGTGAGCAGCAGTCTGTCCATGCTGGCCCAAGGCTCTGTCTTTCTCTCCCTCTCCCTCTCTCTCTCTCTGCGAGTGTGTGTGTGTGTGTGTGTGTGCGTGTGTGTGTGTGTGTGTGTGTGACAGTGACACTTAGAGGGCTTTCATCAGTAAAGCCTGTCTGGTGAGAAAATCTAGGGCTTTCCTCCACCCTGAGACTTTTGGGCTTTAGCTCCCATTCTCCCCCTGTTTCTGTGTGTGTGTGTGTGTGTGTGTGTGTGCACACGCTCATATCAGGGAAAACTATTATCAAAAAACCCTTTGAGAAACATATGGTGTTCCAATTTTGCTACAGATACCTCCTGCTCTTGTTCCGTATGGTGATTTGCCTCAGGGTTTAACAGTGGCAACACTATTGTCCTATGAAATTGCTAAAGGCATCTGATTTAGAGGTGATTAGTGGTGCCTAGGGAAAGGGGGATTGCTTGGTGTTTCGCCCTGTGGACATACAGGTTTCATGGGGAAAAATAGCCTTGAGGGAGAACTTGGAGCCACATTTCATTCAGTTTGTGACGAAGGCATCTGTGACCAAGACAGACAATTTTGTAGCCCTAAGCATCCTGAGGAGGAACGAAATCTAAACACAAAGGCGATTTCAAATGATTGATTGTACTGAATTAAAAAGCCACTGATCACTGACACATTAGGCTTTACTGTTGCTTCAGTGTGGACAGTAGATTTCCTGGGGATGCACAGAGGGTTCATGAGCTCATAGACTGATGCACAATGGACCACTTCACTAAAGGCCAAACCATAAAGAAGCACTCGGGTGTGGATGATGACAGACGAGGAGAGGAGGGGAGGAACAAGGGAGCTGAAAGCGTCCCTCTGCGACCCACTTGAAGCCCTGGAGTCCTCCTGCTGCTGCATTTTCACATGAGACAGCACTTTGACAAAACTGTACAAGAACAACTAGACACAGTCTGACCTACATACAAGACCCATTATGAGCTGAGTAAATACTGCCATTACCTCCACCAAGGACATTATGTGTGCCGGTGCTGTTTATTTATTGCCAGGATTGTAGAAAAACAACTAGCCAGATTTTCATGAAACTTGAGGGTGTAGCACGGGCCAAGATAGAACCCATTAAATTTTGGAGTAGATCTGAATCATGGGTCAGATACAAAAATGAGATAGATCAGTTATAACACTGATGTCTATGGCAAACTTAACTGAATTTGTTGCGCATGCTCGAAGCTGTTGTGATTTACTGTAAGTGAATGATGTGACAACATAACATACACCTTGGTGGAGATCTGTGCCTTTCTAGTGCTCACTGTGGATGGCTTTGAAATAGGCTCTGGTTCCTGATTGCCTCTAAGTGCTATGAATGACAGATGTGAATGCCCAGTGGAAGAACATTTGAATAAAATGGCTGACATGCCTATCTGAACCCCACATGTGATATTGATGTGCTGGATTTTGTGTCCTGGGGCCTTTAACAATTTGTCCGTCAGCTCCATACAGTGTGTCTGCCTATGTGGGTCACTAATGGGGCCAAGGTGTGCTACAAGTGGGTCCAGGAGAACAGTCATCCTGTCCTGCATCTCTACAAGGCTCCCTTTTGGTGTTTGATAAACAGCTAGTTAGTTTCAAACAAGTCTTTTATTAAACACAACTGTGTAAAAGGCAGTACCATAGATTGTGGCAGTGGAAACCTTATTAATTTACCTTAATAAACCTAACTGCTGGTTCCAAAGCTTGACTATGATGACAGAGATGCATTCAAGCATGCTATAAAATATATACAGAAATACACTTCTGTGAATGCATTACAACATTTTGCAGAATGTCAGGTTTTGTTGTTTTGATTTACTTGGTGGGTAAGTGGCTGAAAGAAATGGACAGGATGGAGGATGGAGTAATTGAAGACCTGGACCAGCTGTGTACTGTGGCTTTGTTGCAGAAATACCTCTTGTTGCTGCTGCCCAATCCACAGCCTTTAATCTCCATCCAAACTAACCCTAACTAGAGGCAGGAGAAATCATAGCGACGGGGCATAAACCTGAACCCGCAATTTTACTGGAGCTAACGGGAGAAGATTCTGGAGCAATGTGCACAGTCACAGTGTAATTAAAACGCACCTGTACCGGCAAAGAGAAGAGGCTAACATAACTGAACACTACTTCAACAAATGCACAATTAATCGTGATATCCAGATAAATGTTAATAATCCCACAATCTTCCCAGCTGTGTTCTGCTTGGTAACCATGATGTTAAATGTAGCAGAAAAATGATTTGTTATGAATATTATTGCATTATTATTATTATTATTATTGCATTATTGCATTTATATATATATATATATATATATATATATAGGGGAGTTCACATCATGCCTAACAATGCTGTCACTGCCAACCATGGCCTCTTATTCTCTTATTGATTATTTAGAGCTTATTACTTAAGTAAATGTATATTACTTCGTTTATTTTTACACATAGACAGAGAAATATCCCAGAGATAGTACTATTCATGTAGTTTCGAATGAGTGGGAAATATCCAATTATGCTAACCAAACTACAAGTACAAAATTTGATCTTCCCAGTTCAGTAAACAGCATTGTTTCAGATCCACAATACTTATTTTACTCTTGACTCTAACGGAAACATATTAGCAAGATAACACTAGCTCAAATAAATTTGTGTAACCACACTAGGGATGTAACAGTTACCGTTATTACGGTAAATCGCGGTGAAATTTTACGTGATAAAATGTACCGCTTATGTTTAACTTAATCTTATTATCGCGGTGAATTATTGGGATATGTAATAACAGCCTCATCCAAGTCCCGCAAGCTTCAAGCAGTATCTGTGTGTGTGTGTGTGTGTGTGTGCTTTTTGTTGCTTTCAGCAGTCAGTTAATTCAGTTATCTTTGTAACAGTCAAACAGTTACTGGGTGTAAATATTACGTAACTAATATTTGCATAAGAACTGGTTTGTGATGTGTGTGTGCAACGCATTGCAGACCATTTTAATTTAGTGGTGATACATTTGGCAACATTTTGTAATTACAAGGAACTCATGTAACTGACTCCAGTCTTTCACTGCATGTGGACTTATAACTGAGCCTTGCTGGTGCGGGTGGGGCCTTATTTTGCCTATATAGGTTAAACATGGACTGCTGGAGGCCAGTTGTCATTTGCCCCCTTAATCCCACCTCTTGACATTTGTGAAACAAATTGGGACCAATTTGGTTTGCCAAATGTCAGCAGTGGTTGTTCATTGTCAGCCTATCTCTAACTAGTGTAAAGACATATAATATTGGAGGCAACAATGCTCAGAAAACACTGCTGATTACTTGTGAAAAAGCACTTCTATATTAGCTCAGTACAGTACAGTATTTCCTGCATAGGAAACTAATTCATAACAGCTCTGATAGCTGTGCTAACTAGCTCATATATCACCACTGACAGTAGGCATCATCAGAGAGAAAGCTACTGGAGTTAGATCAGCTTTGACACTCTGACACCAGGCTGCTCATCTCCATGTGTCTGCTGCAAAGGAGGTTGTCCAAGGTTACTCTCTCTGAGCTGTGCTTGACGTGGGCTAAAGGCTACAGTTTATCTGAGTGCACTCCACAATGACATACTGTGTTATGAAAGTGAGATGAAAAGGATTTGTCAATCTGAAGTGTCACTGGTGTCCCCTGAGGATTAATGCCACACAAGGTCTGACACAGTCAACAAAAAGTATAATGCCGCATTCACCACAGACACGCAAACAACAGCCACAGATTCCTAGTGTTCAATATAAAACTAGACAGGCCAGTCTGATGAAATGGAGATCACACAGTGAATTTGAACAGTATCATGTGATGGAAAGATCAATCGAGCTCGTCCCAGTAAAATTAGATTTTTGCTGTGCAGTAATGATGCTCAACAAGAAAGACAAAACCCACCAGGGAGTCAAGTTTAATCAATAAAGTCATTTTAGAAATCTTACTTTTGACATAGAGGCTGAGGTATCAGCGATCAGATCATCTCATGTTAAACAATAAAAGTGTCATTTAGAAGTAATAAACTACATGATTTTATTAAACAGAAACCACAATAGGATTGTATTCAAAGGGGATTTCAGAATCTGAAACAAAAATATGCTTTTTCTTTTAAAATATTTGCTTTGAGTTGAGCCTACACTGCAGTGACTAACTGCTAACTAATAGAGACAATTCATATTTAAATTTTTATTTAATAGAATTAAGGCCTAAAACCATACAATAGATAACAGAGCAGTATAAAGACACCCTGTCTAGTTCTTCTGACCGGGCCTGAGAACATTGACACAGCAGAATAAATAGCTTAGAAGGAGCAGTGGGTACACTGTCCACAGAGTAGAGCAGACAGTTCTGGGCATCACACCAGAAGGGGTCACTCTGCCACCATCACTGCTGCTGTTACTTTGTCATGGATATGACAACCACCATGCAGACATGAATGTGTACTGATTCACATGAATGCAGACTGCGTTTGGTGTGAGTCATGTTAATGTTTTTACAAAAACTGTCTTCTTAACAAGGTTTCTACCAATCTGTTAAGCAGCACTACATGAATAGGTTTTGATCAATATGACAGCTGAAGATTCAAAAATTCAAACATCTGTCCAGATGCTTAACCAAGACGTATAGTAGAGTACAAATCTATATTAACTTAGGTGTCAGTAGCAAAACTGGAACACCATATGTTTCTCTAAGGCTTTGTGATAATAGTTTTCCATATCTGCTCCTCCTCTGATCTCTCATTCTCTCTTTCATGCACACACACACATCGTCTCTCAAGCACAAAAGCACTCACTCACTGATATTCCAATCATTTCTCTTCCGATTGCTCCGCACTTGGCTGCACCTGCTCCATCGTCCTCTCTCCTTTTTCCTACCTGGGGGGAAGGTGAGTGACGAGGCTTGGGCAAGAGAAGAGGGCTCTGATTTGTATTAATTTGTGGCCAATCTCTGGGGAGAGAGCACGAGAGAACGAGAGCAACCTTGTGCCTCCTTATCCCCCCCACCCCCCACCTCCACCATCACAACCGCTACAGCTATACAGAAACAGGAACCATCCAATCAATCCAACTCTCCCCAAAGGCTTGTCCAATCAGCCCAAGACCTGACACAGAAATTAATCACTTCACCATCTCCAGCAATTGATGGCACCAAGCCGTGCATGTGGAGGGGTGCGTGCATGAGTACAAAAGCCCTCTTCACCCCTCAATTTCACCCACGCAGTCCCAGAGTTTACACAGACCGACCACACGGTTGAGGACCTTTAAAATTCTATTTCATGTAATTGTTGGTTACAGCTTATAACAACTTTGGTAATATTCTTGTTGCTTTGGCCACTGGCCACAATTCCCTTGTGATTATCAAGATTGCTACAGTCAAGCTTGTTAGTGTTGACATGATCAGATGAGAACAAAGAAACAGTTTGCCACCTCAACCTTAAAAAAAGTTTCTACAGCAAGAATAAGCAAGTCATTCTGTAAACTGTGATACATGTTGGATGTTTCCTGAGCCACAGCGGATAGACATATTTGAATAAGTAATAAAAAAAGACAATCAATTATGTCTTCATCATCTATTGGTACAGTATTCTTTTCCTGACAGACTTATTTAAATGTGTATTTAAGCTGCATCTCTACAACATCAAGGGCGGCACTAGGGTCAGTGGGTCCAGTTCAACACCATTGTTGAGCAAAAAGACTACACAGGGAAGGCGGATGGTGATTGATTCCCATTTCCTCAGGACTTCACTTCAAAACTTGTTTCTGAAACAACAATGATCTGTGTTTAGTACAAAAACATGCCACAAGTAAAGATTTAAGGCTTTGCTGAAAACATCAGGGGCTTAAGGCCCGTCAGCCCGGTTCTTGCACAAACTATGCTCGACAATGAACTTGGTGAGTGCAATGAGTGCCGTGTTACTATAACCCCCCAGTTCAGACATGTATGTCAAGAAATCTATTATCAAAATCTGCTTGGAAAACTAGCTCCATAAAACATAACACAGATTCTGAAACATCAGCTTAGCAGGACAACAATACCAAGGCTTATAGCACAGTAAGATGGTGAGCACAGCACACAACCATCAGAGAACTCACCGTTTCATAAGCCCTCCTTGTACACTTGTATGGATGTTATTGGATGTCACTACTCAGCTGGTTGGCATTAGATGATGAATCAGTAAGCCAATGATACTGCAACAGCTGACATCGAACAGCTGATATGACCTTGACTTCAGCACCGACTGAACTCAAGGAAAGTGAACTAACATAACAGTACATTTGAATTTGTAATAAACCAGAATGAGCTGCAATTTGACCAAAATCTTTCTATAAAAATTCATAGTAGAGAAATATCTGGTAAATACTAAACACAAAGTACAGCTAAGGTTGATGGTGATTTTTCATCAGATTACCAAAGAAATCACCGAAGCGGTGTTTTCCTTTTACCTCCATAAATGCAGGTCTTCAAAGAGACTTTGATCCCAGTGTGGTCTTTCCAAACGGGGGACAGGCAAAAGGGTAGTGTTACTAACTCAACACTCCTCACTCCTCACTCCTACACACACACACACTCACACGTACATGCCATCAATGACCATTCCTTACATTACTGCAGTGCCATGTGTTGCTCCGTTAAGGAGCATAGGTAATTGTGCTGGGAACAGCTTAAAAGGGTAATTGCGCGTGCAGGTTGTCTGCAGACAGCTCCGCAGGCACCAAAGGGGGTTTAAGGGGTTTGGGGAGGGGTTGACTGATCAGAGCTTTGAGGCTGCTTCAGATGTCCTCTTCATCACCAATACACCCTGCTGGCACTTGACAGTGTGTGAATCTGGAAGTTGACCTGCTCCAAATCTTCCCGATGCTCTTTGGTGGCGAGGAAGGAGCCTTTTTTTTCTTTTCTGTGAGCTCTCTCTTCATAATATCTAACAGTCGTCTTTCTCCTGTGACGGCAACATCAGTTCAGTTTTGCTGCCGAGCAGGTGTGAAGGTGTTTGCTCTTAACATAACTCAGTTAGTAAGGGCAGTGGGCTAGATGACATCAGCACTGGACTCAGATGAAAGCCTGATGAAACGCGGTAGCTAATTCTGTCCCTGTGAGGGATTAGCCTTCTGACAGGAGTTACTCAGTTACACCTTCTCAGCATCAACATGGAGATGGATCCGGGTGTAGGTGTTCCTATCCATAATCCATTGGCATGCTGTTGCTGATATTTTTCTGACCTACATGCATAGATAAGTTTATGATCTGCATTCATTTTAGTCCGACTGTGAAATGCGTTTGCCCTTGCTCCCACTGACTGACAGGCTGATTATACCTACCGTCTTTGTGTGGGTGGACAGCAGTCATTTTGATGTGAGCGCATGTGAAATAACTGCCTTTCTTTCTGCTTTCTGTTCTCTTCCACCCTATTAGAAAATCTCTTGGCTCAAGGAAATGTGATTCTCCAAACCCCTTTAAAGATACATCAGGAGACGATCCCTTAGAGGGAAGCTATTTATCAATTGTTTGTCTCTTTTTTGAAAAGATGGAGATGAATTGCAAGCTGCCAGTGAGACATAAACCAGTCACTGTTGACATACACTCCATTTACAAAGTCATACCAAAATATTAATAATTACAATAACAGATGGCTCAGGAAAGGGAGTTGTTGGGTTTCTTTGATGGCCAGGTGCTGAAACAATAAAGAGATGCAATTTATCTTGTGGATTCCGTGTTTGTTCATAGATCACACACTGTATTGTATATGCCATTAATTATTCTCATCTGCCAGCTCTGTGAAGAATCGATTCAATAATATCTGCCAAAAGAAGAGCATTTGGATGACAACTATGTACTGTCCCATTTGGTGGCTAGTGGCCAGTCAGGGAAAGAGAGTAATGTAATGCTTGCACTGAGATTTAACTGTATCATCTGCAAATCTAGAGGTTTGTCGTGTGATTGATGACACTTTCTATGTGTCCTCTGGGTCACGTGCAGTAGTGTAACATATTTGTCATGGGATCAGGTGCTAATTGTTTGGTGGGACCTTGGAATCAAACCCAGACCTTCTACTGGGTATGGTGGATTACAGCTGACCCAACGGGGCACAATCGACAGATTCCCTCCATCCCTCTTTGTCTTTCCAAACGCAGCACCGTCTACCCTCTTACTCATCCAGCCAAGGGAGCATGGGTAAAACACATCAGTCAGGGAACATTGACACATGTAGGTCAGGATTGACAGGTGAGCTTTTTTAGTATGAAAACAGGAAAGTGGGAGTTTTTTTCATGTGTTTTCATGTGTAGCCACTGTCCTTCAGATGAGATAGTCCTTTGTGATACTCCTCCGCCACAGAGTGGTTCAATTTCACTTCGTTGTACATTTAAAAAAAGACAATAATAATAATCTGCCCACAAGCAGATAAAAAGTAGTTTACATTGTTATAATTTACATTGTCCTTGAAGAAGGGTATAAATTGCTTTTCACTATTTTGCACAAGTTAAAAAGAAATCTGGCAAATGATGCTACCTGTTTTCCTGCAGGCAAGCTGCAAACACAATACTGGTGAGCCACTTTGATATCACAAAAATAGCAAAAAGCTGCTTGTTTTACACTTTGAGCAGTTACAGAGCAAGATTAACTTTCACTGGACTCATGTCTCGAGCCTACTGATGAATATAAATCCAATATTCACTCTTGCCTTAAACATGCTCCACTATGTTGACTATGAGCAGCTCTAAAACCCGCTAAACGTTACCTTCCCAGGACCAGACAAACAAAGTTATCAACTAGCTGGTGAATATGACTGAGTGTTTAGCAGCTAAAGGGACATATATTTGGTAAAAACAGCGCTAACAGAGGTTAAATATTGAACTTACAATAAGGCAAGTGGTCAGAAATGAAAGATGATGTTGAAGTTCACCATATCAGCAGCTTAAAAGGGAAAGATATGTAAATTATTCAAATGAAATTGGTAAAGAAAATCATTAGTCAATGTGTATTCACATCCCTTCATGATTCCACCCTCATAATTCATGTCCATTGAGTTCAGGAAGTAGTGTGCCCTTCATTTAGCGAGGCCACATTCAGACTGAAGCCCTGCATAAAAAAAGAAAAGAAAACGTCATAAAAGTTTAACTAGGCTCAACTTTTACTCCAACACAGCGGGACATCATCCGGCAAAGCCCTTGTTGACCAATCATAAATGCAGATACACATACTTGGTAGATTTCTTTTATGGATTTCCACTGCCTCGTGAATTATAAAATAGTTTTGGTGTCTGTTAAACCTTTAAAGACATTAATCTGTTTCTCCAACTGGACCTCTGGAATTTTAATGTGTCACCAGTGCCTTAAACAACACCCACCACCCACACAGCCTCCTGCACTGTTTTTCGTATGAATTCCCTCTAAGGGTGGGGAGGTCAGGGTGGGGACGGACATAGCACATCTGAGACATACATAGCAAAAAAAAGCTTTCCTTTGTATTACCCCTTACCCTTCTTTCCCAAACTTATCTGAGAGTTTTACTTGCAAAAACCATGATCTTTCCCTAACTGTAATTATACCATAGTTGCAATGTATTGTATTATAGAAAGGGAGAATCATAAAAACGCTTTCATTGAATGAAATCCAAGATTTTCCAATGTCAGTGTTCTTGACTGCAGCTAGGGTGTCATTAAATGTGAACTGGACAATCAGCATGTTAGGAGTCCTTGACATGGAAAAAGTTTAGACGCCTCCGGTCTTGCAAAACTTTCAAAAAGTGTGCATGAATTTAAAAAGGTACCTCTTTGCACGTGTAAACTCACAATGTTCAGCACGCGGACATGTACATCCACCTACACACGCTGCCAAATGAGTCGAGAGAGTTGTTCAAGGTTAGTGACCTGATGTTCTGATCCATGTGAACCTTCCTGACCTAAATGTGATGTGACATAAAGGTGAGTGCATCGTACCTGTGGGCCTCCTATGCCATTTTTATCATCAAACCGAAACACGACTAACAAAGCAGTTACAAAAGTTACACAACCAGGATTGAATTGTGACATATGTTTTTTTTTTTTTTATTCCTCATCCTTCAGTGCAGATATTTGTATTTTTTAAACTCCATATTTATGAAACACATGCTGGAAAGACATTTTTTTATTGAGTACTATTCATAAGTGTTTTATTTATCAGGGGCCCTTGGCAAAATGTTTGCCATCTAGGAATGTATATTCAATGACAGAGCAGGAATGCAACCCTGAGTGCTTTTTACAATTCCCTCCCTCCATTCTCCCTCCATTTTTTTTTTCCGTTGGAGTTTTGTCTTGCTTGCTGGTTCAAGAACACACAAGACCCGGGGTCGTTGTGTTTGTGCAGACATCAGCTGATTTCTGCTTTGCCTCAGGCGGAGTGAGAAGCCAGGCAAGAGAAAGACAAAGAGAGAAAGAAGCAGACAGAGCGAGAGAGCAAAGTCATCCACCTAAAACTGTAAACTGTATGAAAGAGTATGAATGCTTCTTTCTATCCGGTGTCCTTGAGTGAATGTCCGCTCCCTCCCTCTTCCGCTCTGCCGTCTCTGTCAGGCTCTTTGTGGATTTCGGCTGTAGAGGAGAAGTGCCTGTGATGCCTCATCACATGACACTGGTGAACATTGACTGCTCTTTCCAAGTGTCTTCATGAGTTACCCTCTCTCTTCCGGCCTCATTCAGCTGGCTTGGTACTGAGGCCGTGCCTGCAAACTCTACAGTCATTTAAAAATAGTTAGTGATGGGTGGACCTCTTTTAATGGCCTCCTGCCTACTGTTTCTGACCTCATTGTATCACATTAACTCCAGTCTTGCGTAAACTCATTATGTCTTTACAGACATGAGAATGAGAATAACAGAAGTGTGTAAAGGAATAGTTCAACATTTTGGGAAGTAGAGGAATTTGTTGGCTCAAAAATGTTTTAAAATCCTGACTTTTAAATCGATTTCATACACCGAACTTTCTTTGCTCTAACCTCAAACATTCACACACCACCTGGATATTATTAAGATTATGTGCCAGAGGGAGCAATGCAGAGGCTGATGTGGTGCAACAACTTGCTGTAGTAATGCAGTGATGCTTTGCAGTGAGAGGAAACAAAAGCAGAGAGCTAAACGTGTATGAGAAAAATGTTAATGCACTCTTGACAGGCCTCCCAGCCTGCACGGTAAAACCCTTTCAGATGATCCAGAGCGATGATGATCCAGAATCGCTAATGCTTGCCTACAAATTTGTCTCTGGTACTGCACCCACCTACTTGAACGCCCTTATACAGGCATGTTACCTCACAACCTTTGCATTCCTCCAATGAACGACACCTTATGCCACCCGTTCATCCAAGGTAATCCAAACTCTTCTTGTCTGTTCTTCCCCCATTGGTGAAACGCCCTACCAGTTCCTACCAGAGCAGGGGCGTCCCTCTCTACCTTTAAAAAACTCCTGAAGACCCAGCTCCCTGGAGAGTACCTGCTCTCCTAGCACTGCCAACAACTGGACACACTAAGCCTATCCCTTTTGTCACAGCACTTACTGCTGCACTCACACTTTTCTCATCGCACTGTACCTTGATTGTTTCCTTTCTCTCTAAGTCGCTTTGGATAAGAGCGTCAGCTAAATGACTAAATGTAAATGTAATCCTAAATATTAAACATGTTTCATATTACCGGGGTGACCTCAGTAAGTCTGCAAGCAGTGAGCAAGGCCCTTGACCAAGTTTGAGTTCACTGATTGTCAGGAGGGCTGAGTGAATCTGACGTAACTCCTGTACGCTGGGAACGGCTTTACAGAGAGATCAATTCCACTTTCATGTCAGCATGGTAGCCAGTTAGTTTAGCTTAGCACAAAGACTACAAAGGGAGGCAATCCAGCCTGGAATTATTATTTTATACACACTACTTTTGTTTCTATATCTTGCTGCTGTTACAGGTGAATTTACCCATGCATGGTGGGATGAATAAAGTATATCTAATAAAGTATATCTAATGTTGTGTTTGTACTCTCACAGTGATAACTGGTTAACTGGTGAGTAGAAATACTGGTTGACAGATCCCCTATTTTCCACTTTTTACACTAAGCTAAGTTAGTTGCTTTATCTTTATATTTAGCTTAGACATGAGAGCGGTATCATTTCTCAGTTAACTCTCAACAAATGTTCAAAAGGCCTATTACTTTAATTTAGTTTACTAAAAGAAGACATGCCCTGAAATGTCGTGCCTTGTTTCCGATGTAGAAATAACCTCGGCGCTCTGATGTCTTTCATCAAACCAAACTAAAGAATTTTACTTTAATCAGCTTTGTCTCATCACTGCAGACTCCAGTCACAAGGACCATAAAGCAATGGCCACACTGCTCTCAGATTGCTACATTTGCTTTAATCTGAGAGGTTTGAGGGAGAGAGTGAAATCAGATCAGTTACACAGTAATGCAGGCTAATTCTCTTACCTTCGCCATACTTAAACTGTAACAAAGCCCCCATGAGAAACCTTGAAGAACCAGATAGAAAGATATAACGTTAATCAGCCAGCCAAAATTAAATCAGGATTATCCTGGCAAAGTAGGCCTATAGCTTACACAATAATATTTTACTGAAGTATTTGGAAAAATGCCCAAATATGAGCAATTACGTCTACACCCACTGCTCAAAAGTGACGTTAAGCCCGCAGAAGAATTTGCTAATAGGTCTGTGTGGAAGGGCTCAGACTCTGAGTGAAAAGCAGCTGGCAAAGACCAAGAAGTCAAGACAACTCAAGTAACCATGACCACATTTAATCAGCAGCAGGCTCTTACACAAAGACAATAAGCAGTTCATTAGAGTTACTGCTGAGCTGGTGGTTTGAAAAGGAAAACAGTCATACACACCCAGGCAACACAAAGTCAACAAAAGGAGACTTCTGTTTGTTGATTCAGAGCTGCTGGTTTTACAGTTGGTTTATTATCAAAAGGATCTCCCATAACAATGAATCATATTTAGCTGACAGACAGACGGATAGATAGATAGATAGATAGATAGATAGATAGATAGATAGATAGATAGATAGATAGATAGATAGATAGATAGATAGATAGATAGATAGATAGATAGATGATAAACGATAAAAAAGGAGATATTTTAAAACTTGAATTTTGAATGGCTGCACTAACGTTTTTGATTCCTACTGCGGATGACCTCTTCACCTTCCCTTCTCTACTTTGGAAAAACTCAAAATAGCCTGAGGAGCTCTGGGAGCTGTGCTGCGGCATGTAGGAATTTATAATATGGATGTGTGTGCCAGGCTGTATTGATTTGTATGGTGCTGCTAGCCAGACATGCCTGCCTAAATGGACAGAAGACAAAGAAATGAAACAGAACGGCCACTCATACTGTACAGCCTGGCTACTGGGTACATTTCACGCCTCCGTCGCCGTGGAAACCCAGCATCAGCTGAGCCTGGAGGGTGACAACAAGCCCCATATCGGAGGAGAGAGTTCGTTTGTGCCCTGGCAGCAGGGTAGGTAGACAAAAAGAGACCTTTCTATTCTTTCATGACAAAAAAACTCCCACTGCAATAATTCTGCAGCTGACAGTTCTCTCTCTCACATGGAAGCAGTGTGAAAGTCCAACTAAAACAAGCATGAACAGCCTGGGTCTGAAGATTATTTGCCTCTCTGCGTGTTTGCTTTCAATGCGAGATGCCATTCACACCTTTCAATTGCTATTCATTTCTGCTATCGCTCACATCTCCTCTACACAATGCGCTGCCTTTGTGTGCTGAATTAGACCTATTGTATGGGCAAACCCTCAGCCACGTGATCGTGATCTCTCATCGCTTTGCCTTTATGCACACAGAGAAATTCATTTCAGCTCTTTTATTACAGCGCAAGCACGCATTACCATTACCTGCCCCTTTTTATATAGCCGAATGGAATAAATGAGCACTTAGTGGTGTCATAAACATGTTAACACAATGCTGACACATGGACAAATGTGAGCTCTTGATTAGAAACACTCCTGTTTTGCAGTTAGCAAACATCATTGATGTTTTAACTCCCAGACAAACAACTTGATACTAATTCTTACATGATAACAACATTGATGAATATGTATCTCTTTCAACCCGTGCTCGGGTGCCAACACTTAAAGCCAAACCCACATCTCCATTGTGAGTTTGTATTTTGGTGGTGAAGCCACTTGGGAACTTGTATGTGAGTTGCCCATGCGAGGCAGGCGCCCAGGTCTGCCGTAGCGCCAGATGGTGGTTCATTAGATCCTGTGTGTTTGGTGTGAAGCGTAGGAGGAGCAGGGCGGATGTTTGTTCCCATCAACAGCCAGACTTTAAGTCTGCCTTCATCCCTTTAATGCTTCCATGCCTCAGAGTGCCTGGCAAGCAAAGTGATACTAGAGTGAAGTGTGATGGGAGGATACTTCGCCTTTTGTTTTGCTCTTGCTGTAAGTCACGCTCCTGTTCACTTAAGAGGAGTGGATTTTAGCACTTCACGTCTTTAAATCCCTATATGCCAGGGGTGGGAAAAAGCTGAAGACACAGCGGTTAAACCTGAGCTGTTATTCGTTATCATTGTTATCATTGTGTCAATGTTCTGCTGTTTGTGGGTAAAACTGCAAGCCATAGACCTGCATGACTAATCTAATCTTTCACAGTTATATACTGCATCATAAATCTGTCATGTCCAAATCATATTTTGCTTTTGCTGATGAACTCACTTGACAACTATCTGTTCCTATCAGCAACACGGAACGTGTTTATTCATGCATTAGGGGATTACAGCACATGTGTAGGTGAAAAGAGCAATAACAGCAGACTGTTATCATTAGCAACAGTGGAGTGGTTTGGGGGGCAGTGGGGAACAGCTGAGGTTTTCAAATCAAGAAACAGTCATGGTTTTAAGTGCAAACACAGAAGTATTGTTGCCGCATCGCACTCTGCTCTATTGAGGCTACAGCTGATGTTTTCACGTCTCTGAAGTATTCCTCCAGTTCTTCTTGGAAATACACCACAAAACTAATTGGACCCAGAGATGCAAAAGTAATGAACATCACCAACTGCATGACCTCAAAGATGAAGAGAAAGAACACGATGCTCCGATTTAAGCTGGAGAAGACAATCTAAGCTGTTTAATAAGATAGATAAGATATGGTATTGAACAGCTGATTTTAACTTCTTCACATACAAGTCTTGTAAATATGCTCTCCAATATTAAAGGAGTGGATATGAAAAGAATGGCTGCCAGAGTTCCCAAAGTGTGTGTTGTTTACAGAAATCTTGGAATAAATTGAGGTGACAGAATGTTCCTGGAAGTTGAATCTTGGCTTTAACAGAGCCGTCTTCACACCATATAGAAACTGGCATTATATAAAAGCAATTATAGGCCAAACTTTCCTATGTTATTCTTCTGAACGGGTTAAAATCACTTTAAAACAACCAGTAAGGTCCATATCTGAGTCGTTTGTTCATTGTCTGCGTTTGCACAATAAGCCGGAGGAGACAGACAGGAAGACAGTTGATGGCAAACAGTATGATGAGTTGTGCACACGCACTGTCACACACGAACACACATTTCTGGCTGTCGGCCCAGGTGAATCATCTCAAGCATTCAGCAAAGCATATCAAACATGCAAACGCAAAAGTAATCTGAAATTTTAGGAAACATGCATCAGTGCATGCTACAGTTTAGTTTAGATTAGTGTGAACATAAACTAGGAGAGTATTTGTAAGACAACTTTGGCTTGTTGCCCACCTGGCCGGTTATATTTCAGCCATTCGCCCTCCACGCTGCTCTGCATTGTGGGTGGTGTGATAGAAACCTGACCTCGCTCCTTGCAGATGTTGTGGTCTGAGCCCCTCCAGCTGCTTACAGGCAGCACAGGCTGCCACAAGGCTCGCACTTACACTTACTGTCACTCTTTCTCCTCTCCACAGCCCATTTACGTTGTCACGTGGTGTGCAGATAGAGGCTGATGATTAGAGGCTGCATGAGAAAGGGCACAATTACAGTAACCGCGAGTTGGGGAAAAGCAGGTGCCATATTAAGAAAAAAAAAAAAAGAAAGAAAAAAGAGTGGATCACATGGAGCATTTTCTTTTTTCTGTCTGAGCGTGTGTCTGTTCTTGGCTGGAGACTGCACAAGATTCAGCTGCAGAGAATCCGGACTAGATGCCTTTTCACAGAGGAATGCAGTGCATGGGAGGCAGATTCAAGGCATGCTTTGTTGATAAGCTGAGCATTAGGAGAAAGAGAGGACAAAAAAACAAACTCTGTTACCATCCTCGAACCCTCTCTATCCCGGCCGTCTCTAAAGCATGCATCATGTTATCTTAGAGGCTTCGAAAATTTATAATATTTATAAATATTATACAACAACAGAAACATGCTCCAAGTGATAATATGACCTGCAGTGAAGTAGAATATTATAGACCTCTGGTCTACAGCCACAAGCTAAATACTAACGACACCATGCTGACATTATCACTCTGCCTAAGAAGCTGCATGTTTAACATGCTGACCATGTCCATCTTAGTGTAGCATGTTAGCATATGTAAATATTTGACAAAGTACAAGTTTGACCTGATGATGGCACTAGAGGAAAAGTCTGCGGATGACTAAAGTGATTAAAATTATCCAGAGGCGCACATGTGCGGAGGGTCTGTACAAAATTTAACGGTGATCTATCCAATAACTCTTCAAGTCCAACATTGCTATTGTTGGAGCCGTGTTGCTCGCAAAAGAGCATAGCATAAAAGACTAACAATGTTTTGTTAGCCATCCAGCTGGCAGTAATCTTTTGCACAGTTTTGGATCCTGATGTTAAATGAAATGGAGAAATACCAGAAAATATTATCCAAATTGACCTCCAAAGTTTGAAACATTATGCAACGTGAGGATGAAAATTGTACTAAAACAGATAAATCTACTGTACAGCACATAGACGCTTTGCTGAGGAGATGAGCAGCATGTTAAACAGAAGTATAGTAAAAATGATGGAGAGACGAGAATCTCTGGTAGCTCTGGGACCGGGCGGACGGAAGGCTGACTAGCTCATCTTTGACATATAGATCACCAGAGCTTTGCACTTTTGTTATTACACACATAAATTACACCGGCAGCGTGGCGAGCACTTGTCAAAGTGTTATGTCGTTAAGACAAATAAGTCGTGAGTAAGTAAGTGAGTAAATAACACACAACAACACGTCTGAGGGTTGGAGCGATGTAAGTTTGTTTTTCTGAGATTACAGGTCGTTCATCTTGAGATGGCTGTTTTATGCAAATACCTTCAACCTTATTGTGTTGTATATTATTGATTACATAAGCAATCGATGGGAAATAATTGCTGGAGTCAGAGGTCAGTGTGAACACGGAGTCCACAGATGAGTGGTTTACTCATGTCTTTATCTCGTTGTGCAGGTTAGTTGCTTTACATGAAATCACATTTGAAAAACATTTTAGTCATAAAGTGTGTGGGTAATACCAGCTCACTATCTCAGTATTCAATTGTTAACTGTAGTTTTAAACAATGGATAAATGACAGGTCGATGTAATGATGCTAAAGTTATAAAGCGATTACACACTTTTTGAATGGGAGTCATATTAGAGTCAATGACTGTGTGTTATTTAAATAGCAAATTTAGTTGAGTAATCCAAGCCACACTGAGCCTTCATCACAATGGGGTGCAATGGTGGAGCTTTGTTTCCACATCATAAACACTGAGCTGTCACTGGGAGAGGAAGAAGTGCACATTAATGTGTACTTATTGAACCGGTTAATGAACTATTCAGGAAAATACCAATACTTAGTGTGTGCTTCATTGCTCCTGGTGCACATAAAGTTCTGCTATCAAGCAGACTAATTAAAATCACAAATCAAAAATCTTCTGGTTTTCATGTTTTATTAGGCTTCATAGATTAACATTTATTACTTTTGTTGACATGCTGAATGAAGACATAAATGTCACTGTCTGGCATGTGAAGCAGGAGACGGTAATCCCTGATGCACTTCTCTGTGAGAAGACAGAAATGTACAGAGATCCATCAAGATGAAATTTATATTATATATAATATAAATACTGCCGATTACCTGGTCATTTATAGTCATGCTAGCACTGTGACTCAGGAGATGGCCGATCAGCCCACAAGACTCAGCTATTTCAACAATCATTGGGTAGATTACTATGAACTTTTGTACAGGCGTTTGTGGTCTCTGCAGGATGAAACTGAATTAGTTTCTTTGCCTATGACTTTTCCTTTAGTGCCACTAGCAGGTCAAAATGTTCCATAAGTCGATTAGCTCAGTTGGTAGAGCATCCGCCCCATGTACGATGCTTCGAATCCAACCTGTGGCGCTTTCCTGCATGTCATTCCCCATCTCTCTCTCCCCACATTCCTGCCACTCTTCAGCTGTCTCTATCAAAAATAAGCTTGAAAAGGCCAAAAAAATATCTTAAAAAAAAAAGGTTCCATAATCCAATATCTTAATGTCTGGATGAATTGGCACAAATTTGTGCTACACTGACTTTTAATTTAGCACCATCATCAGATCAGACAGTTCATGATATTCCCATTAGTCTCAACTCTACTTTGTGTTAATGCTAATTAGCATTAACATTAAAATGCTAACATGCTTAAGTAAGATGGTGAACAGGATGTTGATGATGATTATTGTATACGTTCTAAACATCAGCATGTTATTGTCACTGTGTACTGCCGCCTCGCAGAGGTGCTGGCGTGGCTGCAGACTCTTAGGTCATACAAATTATTTCATGTACGGAAAAAGAGATTATGGACTTACTGTAAGGGACTGATGTGACATTTATTACGTTTTCACATCTGTTACACAGTTCAAAATAGGAACATCTGCTCTTTCCGATATATAAAACAACCTCGAGAATATGATGGAAAAATGTGGTTGTGCATTAAGGTATGTAGCAGACTGGATGACATGAACTGAATAGTTTTGTGTACCTGAATCAAATTTTCAGTCACATTTTCGATGGTTTGTTTTGTTTTTTGTGGAGAAAAATTAGCTTAAGTGGACTTAAATTTCTCTAAAGGATGAAATCACCAACATGTCTGTGAAGTAGATTTTCAACAACACATGCCTTCAGATAATGACAGGTCTGTTCTTATTACTTGCACATGGACACAGCATGCATTCTATTTAACAGTTTAATGTGAGCACGCCAGGTTGAAGGGAAATGGCATCGCTCATTCCTGAGCTCACTGTGTCGACGAGAGAAAGCTCAGACACATTTCGCGTTTGACCTTCTAGTGTGTCCGTGTCTCCTCTCTCACACAGAGGATCGATCGCTTCTACAGTTAAGCTTTTATTGCTGATGATGGGTTAGCGGGGTTTTTTTGTTATTGGCTACTACACGCCCCCACTCTCACACCTACCATTCACCCTCAGGACATCAATATTCCCATGACCCTCTAAAACAACCCCTCCACTCAGCCACACGGACCAGGCCAGACTAATGCAAGTTTGCATAATCAATATCTTAAATACGAAAAAAGGGAAAGTCAGCATAGGGATCTGGGTCTGAAAACATCCCAACCACCATCCGTACACCCACCTGCCCGTGTGCCTTGAATGCCTCTTCACAGCCGGGGCTGTTTGCACTGAAGCAGCCGATTGAGAATCGATAGCCGGGCTCGCTGTTGCTTGGAGGCTGACAAGGACAACAGACAAGGACATCTCGGCAAATGAAGATAATTCAGCAGCCCCGTCTTATCTGTGTGTTCCTGTCTCTTTATCTAATTTAGCAATGAAACAACAGAGACAGAGAATACAAGACATGAACCTTTCTTTTATCCCCATGCCGACAACACAAGAGGTTTACTGAGGTTTTTTGTCTCCGCTGGATGTGTGAGATTTCATGCTTTTCTGCCAGCAGTGACCTTTCTGGAGAATGATTTTTTTGTACCCCCTTTCTGATTTCTATTGAGACCAGGCAGTCAGGCAAGTGGCTTATAAAATGTCGCCCTTCACTAGGTTCAGCTAAGGGGGTGGTCACCTGTGACTTGACTGACAGATAGCGGCGGCCCGGGGGACATTGGAGGCAGATGGGGGAGAGAGATGACTGTCTGCTGGTTTCTTCTTTTCGTCTCCCCTCCCTCCCATCCTCTCTTTCTTTCCTTTCTTTTCTTTTGTGTTGTGCGTGAGATGCAGCTCCCCAGTGAGTGAGAGGGAATTTCAAAGCGCCTGCTGAGGGGAGATGAGCTGCACAGATAAGCAGTCCAGGTGAGAGAGCTAATCCTGCTGTTACGCCTCACAGGCACACAACACAATTGAGATTTCCTAACTGTCTGACAAGACCAAAGGCAATCCCATTGAATTTTCCTTTTTTCTTCACCGTCCTCAATGCTTAATATCTCAGCAGGGGTCAATCATTTATACATGTAACTTTCTGGTAAAAGTGGAAAAATCTGATATCAAGTTACTGAACCCAGGATTACGCCCAACATCCACTCTGAATAATACATCGACATAATGTCAAATGAATAATTCCCTGCAATCCTGGAGTTGATTTTTTAATTTTTTTTTTTACAATAATCCAACAGAAACACACAAAATCTAATTCATTGTTTCAGGGAAGCTGAAAGCTGAAAGCTGAAGCTGATATTCGATATTTTGCAAGCAGTAACTACAGGCTGACCTACACACGCAGTCGATAAAGTTCCCCCTCCCTCTGAGCTGTGCCAGCTGTGCTAGCTGTGCTTTGGGCACACTGAACCCTATCCAGGGTAACGTGATCCGGACCAGGGTGGCACTCACAGCAGGGGAGCATCTGCTCTGGGACCGTGGAAACAGCAGATGCCGTGGAAACAGGACAACTGCATCCCAGTCGCATGCAATTATGTGTGATGTGCACCAACTCTGTGTAGCAGCGTATGACCGTCACTCTTGAGCGGAGGAGGAATGCTAACGTTTATTCCGTTAACTGCTGACACAGTCAAATATTAGAAATCAATACGGTCTGCGTGACTGTAAGCGCTTCCATCTGGTTAGAGTACATTTCAATCTATTGGATTGGTTCTAACTTTACTGCTCGTCAGCATATTTTGCAAGGCTGCTAAAATACCAACATGTCATTGCAGGATGAGATTGGTCCCATGCATCCTTCTGCTGCCGCTTGTTTTCCCATTTTCACTCTCTGCTGCTGGCCCGGCCTCGCTCCATGGATGCTTCTCCAGATTCCCCTCATGCCAAAGTTGTTTGGCACCTCTCTGTAGTGGTCGAACTCCTGATCTTGCCCACCACAACACACCCTGGATTCTTTCTCTGTCCGAAAAAACAGGCAACACTTTTGCCTTGTGCCAGTGTGAGCTCCCATCTGCTGTCCTGGCACCGTGCACACACATGTAGATTAACTACCTCATCTGACTGCACGCTGGTCCTGGCCAAACCGAGAGAGCTCGTCCTCACATGACCATCAAGGTATTTTTATAGGCCGCACCAGTGAGAGGAATGGCCTGATGGAGAGGAGCAGAGCAGGCTGCAGGTGATATAACCTGCAGGTTAATTCAGGAAGCAGTCGGAATCGGATGAAGCTACACCTTTTCATTGAAATTGCTGCGTCACCTCAGACGCAGGACTTGCTGACACAGAAAATGTGCAAAAATAAGAACATTTCAAAGAAATGCAGCTGGCTCCAACTCCATCCAAGGTAGACACAGCCAGACCAGCTCTACCCACAGTTCAATGCAGCTGCATAGCCACCAGCCCCTAGAGGACATGATAGATTGGACCACACTCCAGCAGCTGGGGTGGAGGTTTATGCAGGAAGTCGCAAACAAATTTAATTGTTTTTCTCTCAGCACCCAAAAAGGCTTATGATTAATTATTCAGTGAGTCCTTTGCCGTCCCTGCGGTGAAAGCAACATCTGTCATTTATTTAAAGCACACCAACTCACAGGGAATCAAGTCACAAACACATTATGGTTTCATGTTTCCATTCGAGAGTCTTAGCACACCTGCTGTTTACAAAATAGAGGATGAAAAAGTCTCATAGAAAAGGTTGTTATCTTCTTTTTCACCTGCGGGAACTCAGCAAATGCAGTGCTCAAAATGAGCTCTTTGTCTAAGCCTCACGAACACAATCTCAGCTGGCTGATGAAGACATTTACTCAGCTCTCGATCCATCTTCATTTCCATATCATTCCTACCACTAGGTGCACAAACTTAAGGCTCTCGTCTGAAATTATTTTACCTTCATCCCTTTGATTCTTTCCAATACATCTAAGGCGATTTACGTTTACGTATTACGTTTATATTGGTTTTAATAAGCCCAAATCTTCTGTTTCCACAAGATTTAAGAACTTTGTTTAAAAAAAATCAGCGACTTTGACAGATTTATTTTGTTGCTCGCTATTTTGATTATAATGTTGATGCACTCGGACTGAAAACTGAACACAGTTTTCAAAGATCACTTGAAAGATAGATGTAGGATTAAGTTGGAATGTGCCGACCAGACTATTTAAGGACAGATTCACAGATTGAAGTGACTTATTAAAAGAATGCATTTTTGTCCAGAATGATTGCTGTGGATAAATGTGTTAGTTTCAGGGGATTTGAAAATGTGCTTTTTCACTTTCTTTTCAAGTTGGATGAGAAATTACTGTCACGTCTGCAAGAGCAAACAATTATCTTAGAATAGCGAGACTGAAAGAGTTAACTGAACAATCCTTCTACATGCACATCCAAAGCTCACTAATTAACACGTTAAGACCAAAGTGTAACGCAGAGGCAGGGTAGCTGTTTCCTGTTCATGCTAAGCTAACCATCTGTAGCTCCACCCTCACATTTAAAAGTATAGGTATTTAAAGGGACAGATACAGGAGTGTTATGAATTTCATTTAACATTTGGCAGGAAAGCAAATAAGCATTTTTTTTTTCAGATTTTCTAACATGTTCAACTATTTTTTTAAGACATAGTTGAAAAAAATGTGAATCTATATTTAACACCAGTTTTTTATTTACTAAACATGAGCAGATTATCCATCAGCATAAATCATTTGGTTAAGGATTCCGGCAATAGAAACAATAAAACAAAAGAGAAAACACGAAAATCATCATCTTATTTTTACAACTACATTTATTAAAAAAACAAAAGAAAAAATAGAACAAAAACAAATAAAGCAACCAGTGTCCCACCAGGGATGAGACAGTTTACGGAGAGAGACATTTTTAAAAGCATACAAACCAGCAAACTGTAATCTAGCAGCATCCAAATGTTGGAATCTCCAAAATCATCATTTATATATTTAAATATATAGTTGTTTTTTTTGCCCTGGCAAGCTACACACTTTACAACATACACAGAGCTTTAACTCTCCTTAGTGCAGAAAAAAAAACAAAAAAAAACAAATACCCTTAATAAAATAAACAACTTTAGGTTAAATAAGCTTAAATAATAGTGTTAAATACAAGACACTTCTGTGGCAGATATGTACAGAAATAAACACATTTGGCATTGTAAGTGTGGTTCACTGGCGCTTGCTCTAATGCTCTAGAAACCACTGCATAAGAACACATTTAGCTGTGATAGACTACACAGACACACACACACACATTCACATTCATACACACAATTTTCATATCAGTGAGCCACAGACAAGGCATGTGTTTATAAAAGACAAATTAAAAGCAAAGAGAAACAATCCATGTACAACCAAGAGTTTTAGGCACAGTCTCTTCCTGTTTTATAAATACATGTCAAGTACGACTGCTTCTCGACAGGAACTCTTCACGTTTGTGCTAAATTTTTTTTATTTTTTTAAAACACAGTTTCGTAACTACCACTTCGTTATTGCTAGGACATTGTGACAGTGAATGGAAACTACTGACAAACGTGTGTAGGGAAAGCACCTTTAAACATCAAAATTACTGCCATGTGACCCTACGTTACAACACTGAGGAAAAGAAAAAGTGGAATTAATTGCGAAAGCAAAAAAAAAAAAAAAAAAAAAATGGCCCAGAACATCAAAAACCTTGAAACTTTTGTGACTTTGGGATCCAGATATCCAGAAATAAAAGGGTCTCAGTTGAGCTACATTCATTTTTCCCCCCACTGTATGTTTCAAGACCACCACATGTGGATTCCTCTTGGTGCAAGCAGACAGTAAGTACCACTTCATTATGTCCAGTACATTCCTCCCCTCCTCGCCTCGCCTCACCCTCTCCACTTTCCTGTGTCCGTGAAGGCCGGCACAGAAACAGCTGTGTGACAGTGTGCGCAGTATGATACAGTACAGCTGAGTATACAGTACAGTAGACTGACGGGACATACGTAGGTAGATTATATGTTGACTACAGTAAATGAGCTTTACATTCCACTACTGTAAGAAGATCCCAGGGACTCGGGCGGGGGCCCCCGGGGGTTGCTTTTCTCAATTCCTCTCCAGCGCCGGAGATGAGGAGGTTTCCCAAGAGTCTCATTTGCCAGGACGGAGAAACGGTTAACATCAGAAACAGCCCTGCACTTCAGACAAAGGAGGATCCCAAAACTAAGGTCCAGATCAGGGTTTCAAGCCTTTCCAAACAGGGCTGCACTACAGTCTCCTAAGCAGGGGCTTTTTTTAAAGAGTCTTGATTACTCTGGGGGCCGGTAATGGTTTGTTTGAAAGTTTGTTTGCCTGTGGATCATCTGGGAGTCTTAAGTAGGAGTTGAGTGGGTGCCCAGGAGGAGTGAAGGCCATCTTGCTCTCTCTCTCTCTCTCTCCCTCTCTCTCTCTCTCTCTCCCTCTGCGGGTCTCTCTCTCTCTCTCTCTCTCTCTCAGGGTTTCTTGTCAATGGTGTGAAAGAACCACTCTGTGAACTTCCTGAGCTGAGCCGCCGCCGTCTGGCTCTCCTCCTGCAGTCGCATGTTGTCCTGTCTCAGGTGTTGCACCTCCTCCTGTAACATCGCCTTATCCTCTTTCTCCTGAACACACAAACACACACACACACACACAGCACCAAGACATGAGGTAAAAATAAACGGATACAAAATAGCTTAATAAAAGCCCCGCTATTACAGAGAACATCCGTCTTTCGTCAGCGCTGTGTAAATGGGAGGCATTAAGATGGCAAAGCGGCCTTTTCTCTGTTCTGATACAAGTGCATTTCCTCTCTCCATTTTAAGCACATTAGTGATTGTGGGGAATTGCTGGGCTGGGAAACAATAAGGAAAGGAAGCAGGATATTGAATTAAGTGGACGAGTTTGTATTACACGAACCTTAGGGCACCCATTACTCAATGTCTATTCTCCTGAGCTGAGTGACACAGACATGCAAAAAAAAAAGTGACGAACATAATTTGTTTGATGTGTGTGAACTTACCTTTCTGAGGTCATGCTGCAGCTGCCTGAGGATCACCTCTAACTGGTTGACTTTGCCCGTTAGTGTGGAGGGGGAGCTGCTGTTATGGGAACACAAACTGGATGTTAGTAAGACTCAAGAAAGAGTCATTTATCACATAAGCAGCTGATAATGGACTGTTAGCTAAGCCGGCCCACCTTAGTTACCATTTCTACGCCTGTCAAGCTTTGTGTCCTTGCATGGCAAATATGGTGAAATATGATAACGGAGGCAGATTTACAATCTAAATCCTTTAGGAATGTCTAAAACAATCAAAGTTAAAACAAGCAACCTTCCTGTTTCCAGCAGACCACCTTGGTTTTTGTAGGCAGAAAGACGACTGTAGCTAACTAGCTTTAGTTAGCTAGCGTAAGCTAATGCTATCCAATGGTTAGTTGACTTTTTAGTATTTGCTGTTGACTGTTTTAAATATGCACGCGATGTAACATAATTGATATGCAGTTGAAGTCCAATGGGACATGGAAATAGAGAAGCAATGTTTATGTATTACAGTATAAAGCTGGTTAGCCCCAGCCCCAACACGTGCTTGGACAAGATTATATTTGTGTTTTAATGTTCATATTTTCAAACTTCATGTTTGGAGAATAAACTGATGAGTTTGTTGTTTCTGATCTGTAGATTCTTCCATATTACATAAAGAGCAACACAGAACTGCTAAACCTTTAAAAATTAAACTTTGTAAAGGTTAAAAAAAAAAAGAGACACCACCATCTAAACTCTTGAGATATTGTGTATTGCTTTTATTAGAGCCTGACGCACACCACACCACCAAAGCATGCTGTGCCCGGTTATGGTTGCTAAGCTGTGACTGGACAATCACTGTTTGGGGCTAAGTTTTAGCGAATAGTCAATTTTTCACTTGCTACAGGAGCGTTGGTGTGTGTTTGTGTTCGTCTGTAAAGCCTACTCTGCTTCCAGGGCTGCTCCCTCCGCCTCCACCACTCGTCTGGTCAGCTCTCTGGAGATCTGCAGAGCCTCTGCCCGCTGCATGTCCGTCATGGTGCAGAAAGAGGCCACGCGCTGGTCTGGAGACAGAACAGATGACGTAACAGGTCATAATATGCCCTTTAATCAAATGCCCTTAACATCAAAAACAGGAAATGTGTTTGCATTTGATGATGTCAACATGCAACTAAAATAGAGCAGAAACAACACACTCGCATGCACACACTCCTGACAGGATGGGGCGCTTCATTCATGCTCTGTATGAATGAGTGGTTCTGATTGAAGCGCTGCTGCAAAGCCACCAAAAGAGGCCCTTCCGTACAGAGAGATCTACAAGCAGACAATAAGGGACAACGCCGTAAACAGAGCATTTCTAGACTCCTCACAGATAAAGTCAGTCCCTCGGGTGTTGCTTTGGTGCCCTCGCCCCTCCGAGCTTCCTCTGACAGCTGTTTGGCTCATAATGGGCTGGATCCCACAGAGCTGTAAGGCACCAGTCATGCTTGTTTTACCATATCAGGCCCTTAAGCTCACTCAAAGCCCCATGGAAAACCAAAACTTGGCATGTTACACTTGGGGACAGCCCAGTTTTGAGACGTAATGCTCTTTTTCTGTAGAAGCCCCCTCTCTCAAGCCCTTGGTCTGAGACTTAAGATAGGGGGATCTGCATATTCATAGAAAAGATTAAGGAAACCCTTCTATTAATTTAGCCCCCAAATGAAAGCTAATCCACTCCAAGACAAAAGCTGATCCAGCCTGGAGTTAGTTGTTCAGACGAGGCAGGGAAGGAAGACCAAGCTTTAATTTACATATGAATGAACATTTTCCTCATGTTCGATGGCTGCATCAGAAAGATTAAAGACTTCTAGAAAAGCAGCTTGTCATATTTGCATGACCCGCGGTCCAGATTTTACTGGACAAATGTCTAAAAAAACAACAACAAACAAACAAAAACAGATCACACTACAGACAACAGACATAACACAACAATCTCTGAACAATGCAGTGTTTATTTATGATGGAATATTAAAAACATATCCTATAGTTGACAAAGGGAGCTTTCATGATTGCACCAAAAGCCTTTTGTTGCCTTTTTAATTCCATCTGTTTCTACTTTTAAAAGTCAGGATGCCACAGTTTGTTTGTGGATGCTGCAACCCAATCCAAACTGTCTCCTTGCATCAAGAATATGAGCAGTCTCTCAGGATCAGCATGACCACAATAATGAATGGTATAAATGCTTTACATCTCTGGCAATCTCCTTCTCCCCTGGCTCTAACCAGAGCTGCTCAAACATACATGGCACAATGGCAGCCTGGAGCCACTTTCTGCTCGGCAACAAGGCTCCAGTTTACACAGTGCTTTTCTGGGCCGGCTGAGCTGCCGTGACAACTGCCTTCTTGCTGTCAGTCAGACTCTACATTATCTTCACTGATTCCACTCTTGTTAAATGATATGCTGCAGGCTATGCAGCAGTAAGTGTATCAAATAGGAAACTCTACAGAGGATTCATTAATTATGACAAATGAACGGTCACATGCCACTTTTGCCTGCTCACTGGTCTCAGGGTCAGACGGAGTTCAAGCGTGGGGGGGAAAAAATCAAACACATGGCGTGTTAGCGTTTCCGTGATAAATGGGAAATGCACTGGTATGAGAGCGGTCGAAGAAGTACTTAAACTGGGAGCAAGAGAAATGAACAGAAGTGATGATGCTGACCATGAAGTGGCTGAGACGTGGAAATGCTAATTAACCGAAAACAGGTCGTGACTGAGCGAAAAGACAGATTTCGGTTTTGACAGGAACATATCACTCATGTTGTCTGAAAACAACATGCTGCTAGTCCTCCAAGTACTCCATTCCTAAATCACTTGTCCCAGGACGCCACTACAAAGCACAAAGACTCTAAAGCAGCTGTCTAGACAGTTTTTAAGAACAGACCACCTTGAAAAGGATAATTTATGGTTCATTGAGCCATTTCTTTTTTAGGAGAAAAAAAAATCCACCATCTTTGGTGGACCAAATTCACACTTAATGGACAAAAGGCCATGAGGGGAGCTGAAATTACCCCAAACTATCCTTCCAAGAGTTTAATAGTAAAAGGCATTGCTGTAAGAACTCTCCCTGAGTGACGACTTGTTGGTTTTACGGTTTAAAAACTGGCTTCATGTCTGTACTGAGAAATGATGGCTCATTTTCCCAGGTTAAAGTGCTTAATGGGAATCACAATGAGGCTCAGAGAGCAGAGGCGCAAAAAGCAAAAGGATTCCCACAAGTCACCTCTTACAGCACTTAGGAGACTCTAGAAGAAACACAAACATAAAAACACACACAAACCTGCACATGCAAGCGAGCTAGCACTTGCAGATTATGGACACACACACAAACACACACACGCACGCTAAGCAGCCAGGAGGAGGTGGCGGGGGGGGAGGTTACACGAGGTGCCAGCAGCTTCAACCAGGCTGGTTACCTTCAAAGGCCCGTGCTGCGTCAACCAGGTGAGACCAGTCCAGGCCTGAGGCAGTGTCTGGGAGGGGCATGAGGCCTGGATCGCTGAACTTGGACCTGTCCGCCAAGGAGCCGTCAGAGAACCAAAACTCATCTGCAGAGACAGGCAGGCACTCTGATCAGTGTCTATGCCTGGCCTGAGTTCAGGGCTCATCTCTGAGTGGCCCATCAGTTTGCATCAGAGCGGACAAGAGGAGTTGGGAGAGGAATGAAGGGGCGTAGAGGGGGGAAGGCGGGGGACTTATTCAAACTATTCATTGCTGGCTAAAAGGGATGATATAACTCCAGCGCTGCACATCAAAACACCTAGCCTAGTCTATGCTAAGTAAAGTAGCTCCTGTCCAATCATACCTTCACCTGAGTCCAATTCTAATCTGGATGCAAACAAAGTAAGAAATCCTCTGGCTGCACAACAATTTAACTCTAAAAAGAAAAGTATTGTATAGATGTGACAGAAAACTACCCTAGCTGCATAGCACTCGCAAGGCGCTGTCTGAGGGGCGATAAATGACTTGTCTAAGTGAATGTCTTCATGTTTCAATCAATATCTCCTTTCCCTCCACTCTGTCTCTCTCTCCCTCCCTCCCTGTCAGCCCTGAAAGACGAGGAATGCAATAAACAAGCTCCCATTCTGCAGAGAGGCATTTAGAAAAGCATGAGTGGAGAAGCAGAGAAGAGACAGAGAGAGCTTGAGGTGATGCTGACACCCTCCTTTCAATTTACACAGCGTCTTGGAGCTGGAGTGATTCACTGTTTACCAAATTGGACTGTTTCAGTAAGGGAAAAAGAGAGCCCGTGTTCTCAACTATCCTTCAAAACAATCGGGAATCCATCAGGTTGACAGCCTGAAGAAGCTAAAGAGAGAAACATCTTTCCAAAAGCCATTTTCAATCTAATAACGGCAGCCGGAGACGGATGAGGAGCGGTATGGAAATGAGACAGGAGGGACAGAGAGGAAAGGCAGGCAGGGACTCATGAGTGAATGAAGCATTATGTATGACAGACATTGTGACACTCCTGATGGAAAAATAGGCATGTTCATGTCAGATCTTAGGAACCTGCAGCGGCGCAGGCAGGACACATGGCACCTCTCATCACTAATACATATTCAGTGGATGCTAGGCGAACAGTAGAGAGGGGAATACTAGCCAGCAGTGACAGGTGTCTGCTTAATGCAGACGGAGTGGCAGGCCCCTTGCAAGTTGCACGCCACCTCACCCACTTCCAATTAGTTGGCTATATTGAGGAGTGTTGCTGGAGTGTGTACCAGTTGTGCTAATGATATTGGTAGGACACAAGTGGCTCTTCAAACAAGTATCTATATCCTGACTCTTATCCGGTGCCAGAGAGGAGGAATGATAATCCAAGAGCAACATGCAGAGAAAGTCTACATTAGCCTTCCTGTCTCTGAGAGGTATTTTAATATGAAGTGCAGAGTCCTGTTTGTTTTCTTTAGATCAGCTTCTCTGCAGTATCTTCGGTGAGGTGTACACATTTTTTAGGCGTTTCTTTTTCTTTTAGAAAGTTTCATCGTCTGTACTTACTCCTTAGGTTGGATGCCCCCTGGTTGTGGATCATGCGAGGAGGCAGCGTGCTGTGGTAAGGTGGGGTGGTGCTGAATAGGATGTCGTTAGGCATGGCTTGGTCCAACATGGAGCTGTGTGAGCTTGTGTAGGATGAACCCTTACGGTTACTACACACACTCTCGTCTGATAGTGTCCGGTATAGTGAGCGTCTTGGTGACAAACTGTCAACTGTTGACACCTGCGAGGGGCGAGACGGAAAAGAATTTTTTCAAGAGATAGTCACAACCATGCAAATGGTGGAGTTGAATGACCTCCTAACCCCCAGCGATGGCCCCCGCTCTGCACCTTCCACCGTGCTTTGCCTTTCCTCGGCACAGCAGGTTTACATGAGCGGGCAGCTGGGCGGGTAAAGGAGGGAACACCGGGGAGCAGTGTAGGGAATCAATTACAGTCTTTGCTCTCAGGAAAATGCAGATGGATTGAGCACAGCTGGAGAGTGTCTGGCAAGTGGGAAAAACGGGGGACAGAGCTTCTGGAGGTGGTGACAGAGGTCATGGCGCTGAGGCAGCCAATAGTCACCGAGCTTAATGTGAGAAATTACAGCAAGCAGAGAAGATTTAGTGTAGGTGGCACAATACCAGATGGGGAAAAAATATAAGCTGATAGATTTAAAGCAAAATTCTTGTCTAGACCTGGCATATTTCCCACAAACAGGGCCATTTTGACTCCATGGGTCTATGCTTATTTTGCACCTGCTGATTTTGGTATGAGGATTTGTGCTAACCAATGTATATCAGGGAAAGCTGGAAGCTTTGAGTCTTACTGAAAGCAAAAACAGACAGTATCCCATGGAGTAGCCATTACGGCTAACTGCACAGGGAACTACATCCACATCAACCTGCCAGATGATCTAATCACCCTGCCATGTTCATCTGCACATGTGTAAGACTGACTTTCACTGCCGTTGTACAGTCTTCTAATGAAGCTCAAAAAGCTAAACACAATGGCGGAGAGTCATTTCACTTTGATGGCAGATCTGGAGGCCAAGTAAAATATAATATCAATATATGAATGACAATATAAAAAACTTTATATTCCTTCAAATATTGTTACAATTAATACAAGAGAAGTGCAGTTACTGTAGTTAGGTCAGCCAGTTAGTTGACCCAGATGTAGCTCCATGTGTAGTGAGACTATTTCGGGGGGGCTACATACTGTGCGGACTCAAAGTGGGAAATTATTCATGTAAATTTAGAAAGCTGTAGGAGCCTTGCACAGCCTTCCTTGATATACTGTTGTTTTTCTGAGACTCTACAACCGAAGTGGTGAGTGCAACGTTAGCCTGAACCATGGATTCACATTTGGCACAGTTATAGAAAATAAGCCAGGCTGACAAACAGCGATTATCCAGGGTAGTGTAAATACAGATAAATAGAGCATGTCGAGCTCCTGTATAAGTCAAGTTAAAGCAAGGCTGTAATAAAAAACTCATATCATAAAATCAATTTAAATGAAGTCAGTACACATTTTCTTTTGTGTGCTTGTTAACAAACCAGACAAAGACCCAGTGAACACAGTGCAGTGAAGCAGTGAGTATTGTGTCATTACAGCACATTGAGTATGTCTGCTGCTTTAAGTCTACTCTCTAGAAAAGGACTCATATCGCAAAGAATATAAAAACCTAAAGAGGCCAATGTGAGGCAATGCAGAGGTCAAAAGGCAATGCAAGGTCAGGATGAACAATCACAAAGGCAGCATCATCCTGAGGGGATGCCCTCAGAGCACAAGAAATAATACCACTGCAGGAATACTTGAGTTTCATGACCGTGGCCAGAAGTTTGACAGACGATCTCCTGTTTAAACACACAAAACCACAAAGGCCAATCCAATCCATCATTGTCCATTTTAGCTTACATAAATATTACAGGAGTGACATCAAAAGTAGCCACAAATGATATGCGGGGCAGTTGGCCAGATGGGTAAATGTCTGACTTTGGCTTTCCAGCTGTAACCAACACGAGACTGATCCCCACAAGCCAACACCCAGCCATCTCCATTTCAAAGATGGATTTCCCCACAAATCCCACCGTGAGAATTTAACAAACATCTAGTAGGTCTTTAAATATGAGCTAATATACTGGAATTCAAAGCAGCGTACATACATGCTGCCTCCAAAGAATATCTCAGAGACTTTAACTTAACAAGGTTGTGCTTTATTGCACGTTTTCCCACCCAACTTTACAAGATTAGACCCCATAAGGTTCACCCGCATCAAACAACTTTAAACACGATTTGCTGCTCTCTCATATAAAGCCAAAATAGCAGCGATTCAGAACTCCAATAAATGGAGTCACGGCAGATGAAACCATTCGCAATAGGGCTTAATGTTTTTTTAGACGCCATCTATTTATTACATCTACAGCATCAAACCGGGCTCTCTGAAAACAACTTGGCACTGGTTAACTGAACCTGCTGTGCACATTACGCAGAAAATATTGCATTAATCAAACCTGCAAGATTATGGGACTATTTCAGTGTCTAAATCCACCTCAGCTGGCAACAGACCTCACCCTGATTTGGGCTGCAATGCGTTTCAATTCTTTTGTACAAAAGCAACGTTCTTATCAGTGGAGGCAGCACTGACACGTCCACCTAGATTTTTCCTGATTTTCCTGACTTTTTTTCCCCTCGCTGCCCACACTGAACAAAGACAACAACCAGCACTGGAACCCTTTGACGTGCCACTTGGGAGGATGTGTTGGACAACCACCTATTCAGATGCTTTTTTTCTTTCCCACAGGAGGTTCAAAAGAGGAACGTTGTGGGAGAATAAGCTGTGAGCGGCCTTTCCTTTACGTCAGCCACACAATAGTCTGCCTGTCTGTGGAAGGGCGTCCCAGCGGACAAGGCGGCTGGCAAGGAAAATCTCTCTGCACCTGCTCACCCACACAATGGCATTAGGGTGACTACCGGAAGTGACACACTGATTAACCTTTAGCGTAGACTGTTTAATTACTTTGGAGATTAAACAAGTCAGACTGCATTAAATTAGAAATATGTCTGCTATGTTTCCATCCTTGTCATTACTGTAATTTGATTCCTTTCCCTGCCAGCTAATGATTGAAAACAGTCTCAGTGACGCTGCTCTCAGAAAAGAGCAGTGTGTGTTCACTGGGATGGGATGTGTAGAGTATATGGTTGGAGTAACTGGCACTGTGCCCTACCTCATGCATCTCTCTCCCAGATTGCTTTTCCACACACTCTATTATCACTCTGAATCAGAACGGAGAGTGCGATTACAACAAAGACCGTACTACTCTTTGAGTCCAACAAGCAGCGCTGTGCACCTTTGTGCTCGTTACTGCGCTTCCCTTCTCTGTGGGAAACAAAATAGCATCAAATGAAGGAAAATCACAGTGCAGGCCTGTTACATTTGCTTTCATTTTAGACAGGCACTGATGCTTTCTGGTTCTCTTGTGAGCACCACATTCTCCATATTGTAAGTCCAGCAGAGAAACACAGTAATCAGTGCACTGAGATGCTTCATGTGAGGGACAAGGCCCGCCTGTGCCAGAGGACATGCTTGTCATCTCTAGGGATGAAGTGCATTTATATTAGAATTGAGCATCATCCAAAAATAACTGATTTGTATGTCTCCAGGGTATCTTCCTTGTAGATAATGGACGGGGGGGATGTAGGATGGGGGATGGGGGATAGCGCAGGGGGAACTGAAGATGCAATTAATAGAGTCTGCAGGACTCAGGAACATCAAACATCGATGCACTCTCTGCAACTCCCTGCCTTTAATCCATGACATCCCGACTGAGCAAATCCAGGCCCTGGTTATAAATTAAATTAACCAAACACTCTGTGCCAGTCAATGGGGACTGAAAAGGTCTTGTGTCGAGAAAGACAGGGCCTCCTATCAGCTGCGCTGCAGCAGCAGGGCCAGCTGATATGCAGCAGATGTTTGTCCTGCTTTTACTTGCGTCCCAGCA
This sequence comes from Larimichthys crocea, assembly GCF_000972845.2. Lineage (NCBI taxonomy): Eukaryota > Metazoa > Chordata > Actinopteri > Sciaenidae > Larimichthys > Larimichthys crocea. The sequence goes on from NC_040013.1 coordinate 9,710,929, forward strand.
CGAGGTTATCTGCTCCGATTCTGGCTGTGTATGTACTCAGCCTGTTAGTCAGCATGATAAAAAATCCTGAGGTTTTGCAGTAGATCTCGAAATACCATATAATCATGTTATCAATCGGTACATCACAACTCAACTGTTGAATTATCAAGTCATTTAAAGGTTAGTTTGTCAATCAGTCGCAATGATCTCACCTTCCGAGTCCTGTCTTCTCCTGGAGGGCTGTCAGGCAGCATCATTTTACGGTATTCTTCTTTCGAAAGTCTCTGCAGTGATTTGCCGTCCCGCTCAGCAGCCTGGAGCCGGCAGGCGGCCTCCTGTGCGTACAGCTGCCTGTAGACGATACAGAGGGCACAGAAGAGCAGAGCTCGTCAGGAGGGGCATGAAAACCACAACCTGAAAGGGAGGCCTTGGGCCATCACAGCTTGGGTCCAGCTGTTTAGAAAATAAGGTCAGTTACACACAAAGGGTTCAGGTGGATCCATCTTAGCATGCCAACATCATGTGCCTCCCTGCTCCAAGCTAGTTGGGTGAACGTGGGGGTAACAGGGTTGGAGAGGGGAGCTAGGGACGGAATTTGTTTTAAATCCCATCCCTGTCCTGTCTCATTCTGCCAAACCCATGATTAAAGAGACTGTGAAGAATGCAGCCAAGCACTTTGAGAGGTAGAAAGGAAGAAGGCAGAAAAAAAAAGAGGGTTTTTGACAGAAATTACATCCAGAGACAAGTGCAAACCAGGGACTCTGGGGGAGTGCTCAGACAACAACAGAGGAAGACATGAGAGCTGTTAGACAGGGTTGGAGAAGGACCTACAAGAGGTGACATGTTTTGTTTTGGTGGCAGTGTATGTCAGCGGGGTATTTTGAGAGAACATTTACATGATTTTGAAGGTGATGAGTGTTTAAAGGGGGGTGCAGTGAAGGCAAGACCTGACTAGTGAAGTCGTGTGACTGTGAGACCACTGCTTTAAGTGAGCAGCCTATGAGCATGACACACTGAGTGCTGTTGGCAGGGTGTTAGATGGCCACAGGGGGATACGTTATGCTAGATGGCGAGACGTCGGGACAGCCTGGCAGCGTTGGTTACCTAGATACACTACTGCTGAGAGTTGCCCTGTTTTAAGCTTTTGGCACCATGGCAACGAAGCCCTAAATACATAGACGGGTGCTGAAAACGTCCATGTGTGATTGCCAGATGCATTGTGACTGGAGCATGACTTCTCTGGTTCAAAAGCAATTGCTCTATTCTGAAGGCTGCATCCAGGAAAAAGAAGAGCTCTGTATACTGGTGGTTTGGTGCTAAAACTGTAGGGACTAACCCCTTCTTTTCCTCCTGTATCCTGACTAAGTTCTTGTCCAATTTGTTCTGACACGCTTGATCTATGATTACGAGAAGATTGAAACAACACTAAAGCCCTGACCTTTGCAATTAAAGGTTATTCTGCTCTGCGGGAGTGTCTGTTACCTACAATATGTAATAAATGTTTTCTTGCACAGCAGGTCCAAAGCATGGTGTGAAAGAGAGGAAGTATGTTTTTATCCAACCGTTATAAATACAAATGCCATGATGAAATGTTTTGGACTTTTGGTCTCCAAAAAAAGAACAGAAAAAGAGCGGGGGTGTGTCAAGTTGCACGTAACCACAACAACCCTGGTTTGGGTCCAGATTGGGTTGCTTGTTACATGTCACCTCCTCCACCTCCACCTCTCTCTATAACTACAGCGGTTGATTGAAACACCACAGGGTTCATGTTGTTCAGAGGAGACATTCATTCATCTTAGGTGGGACACAGCATGATGTATGTATGTATGAGTGATGATTCACATTTATTTTGGCAAAATTCCAGAAATTCACATTATCACAATTTCAATTATGTCACAACTACAGGTATTCAGAGGGTGTGCTGGATGAGGGTCTAACAGGAGGATGTTTTGGTGGACAGTGCACAGCAGTGGGATTCTGCAGGAGATACAGGATAAATGTCACATACACTAATGTCACAGCTGGTTTCCATCCACTCTCAGCATGTGCCACATGGAAGGACTAGCACTTTAGACCTGCTATGAGGGGACGAGTGGGACAATAGGGGTAGTGGGGATATGTGGGGAAACAGGCTGGGTCAGATTGGGGCCACGTGGGGTTGACTTTGACGAACTGTGTACCTTGAACGCTCAGACAGCATATTGAGAAGGAAGGCTAATAAGCTCTCCGCTCCTCTGGAACAAGAAGCAGAAGCAAGAGGAGAAACAGCCCAGGGTTAGGAGCATTGTTACACATCCTGCATTACACACAGTGTTACAGCAAATGAGAAAACTTTTTAGAAAGCGGGAAGAGAAACTTCATTATGTTAGAACAATATCTGTGAGTAATATTAGGCCATTCATCATGAGGCACTGTTATGTAAGATGAAATAAAACTGCAGGAATATATAAACAAACAATGGGGAGAGTAACTGAATTACAGAGCTTTTTCATAAGTCGGCAGAAGATGACTTCAGTGCATGCGATCAATCACATAGCTCTTAAGTGGCAAATTTCACAGCCTAAATGAAATTACTTGGGAGCTAGAGCAGGGGGTTTCTTCCAGGGCAGATCTCACATTCTCTTTTCCAAAATATACCCCGAGTCCACACACAGACACCTTTAAACAAGCACACACACATACACACACACACATCTACACTTACACCATCAGAGGTGTGTTTCAATTTCACCATCAATGGCTCTCTGTTCTCTACAGGAAACCATTTAATCATCAGACAGATACAGTCAATCGTCACTGCTCATATAAAGTCTGAAGAGAGTATACGTTCTCAGCCTGGCTGAGCGGCTGCATACGTCCCTCATCCTTTGCATTTTTTTCTAGAGGCTATTCTGTGGCAGATGTCCTTGGGTCGTGTGTGTGACAGCAGTGTGTTGTTCTGTATGGATCGTTGTTTGGCTCCCAGAAGAGATGCTGATCTGGTAGAGGCTCAGCCTGGCAGCCCACGGGGACCCGGCTTCACGGGAGCGATCAATAACCGCAAGTGACATGTGCCAAGTGTATTATGTCTGCAGCTTCATTGAGCTTATTTATTTTGTGGCTGTCGGCTTCAATCAAGGCCAGTTTGTGCACACTGGGTGGGCTAATGGAGGAGACACTTGTATTGGAATGGGTCTGGCTCTAGTGCAGCAGTAAGTCTGAGGGGAACAGCTCCACAGTGAAAGAAACAGTGCTAACGAGGCTAGTTAGCGTGATTAAAAAGTATGTCATCTAGCATTGCATGAGAGCTAGCCTTGAACTTAATGTGAACTGGAACCAAATTGTACTAACTCTGTGGTATGAGAGTGGTATAGATGCTAAATATTTAATTATGTTTTCATACAGTATGTGCCTTTTCTTGCGTTCTCTCTCACACACACACACACTCACCCACACTCTGAAATGTTGGGAGGTCCTTCTGTGTTGGGGGCATCATCATCATCATCATCATCATGATCATCATCAGCCGTCTTCATGCCCACTGGGAGATTGCAACCAGACTGTGGGCGTGTCTGTCCACAGGCCTCAGAGCTGGGCCCTGGCCCCGGCTCTGGCCCTTGCCCTGAGCTGCTGGTCTGAGGGATGGTGTACACCTTGGAGGAGTCAGCGGACATACAGTATCTGGCACCACGGGCCAATGGACTGCCAGAGTGATGTGAGCCACTGACCAAACAGCAAAAAAAATAAAGAATAATGTAACTCAAAAGTGACAAAATGAATGATTTTAGAAAAAAACATGAAAGCATAAACAAATAACAATGAAAAAATGAGAAAGGCAGCTGGTTCATGTTGAGAAAATCATGTTTTTTTTGATTGATGATTACTGGATGCTCAAACTTTTCTGTTGACCTTGATAGGATGACATCATTTCCTCCACATTGAGCAAAATCCCACAAGTTTATCCCTAACACAGAGCTATTGTAAGATGACTCACATCCAGTCTGCCGAGTGCATATTCCTGCTTAACTTTGCCCTTTCAATATTTAGACAAATATCAACTGACAAACCAGATTAAAGGGTAAGTACACTAAAACCACAAAGAGGCGTATATTCCCGCTTACTCCCACAGTCCATTTTATTAGAGGTTTTGCAATATCAACCACTGTGACTCCTGCTTATTTCTGGTTCTGAAAGAGTAAAACTTAAAAAAAATAAAGTAACTGCTTTCTTATTTTGTTATTTGGGTGAAGTGACCTTTAAACTAAAATAATGAATGTTGCATTTGTGGAGAGAAAAATGTATGATCCTAAAATCTTATTGATATTTCAGCTACAGTTTCAAAAAAGCAGTTTGTTTCTTGTTGATTTTAATATACAGCATATCACTAAATCCATCTGATTTAAATGTGGTTAGATGTCATTATTCTGTTTACAGTTGTCATTTCAGCTTTTTGAAATACTACATCCTCATTCAAGTAATGGTGGATTTATGCGGGATGAATGCAACACATTTGACAATGATGTGAAAATGAGCTGCAGCACTCTGGTTGTCTTTGCACTGCTTACATTGCATCCTTCGTAACTGAGGTCCCTCAGAAGCTCACATCTACTACAGCTTCCTATTCAGCTCCTCATTAATATGAGGGCGGGCAGGTTGTGTTTCGTGTCACCTGCCTGGTTAGGATTAATCTGTTAGCTGCTCAACCGGTCCATGGAGCTGTCAGGTTTTGGTCCAAAGAGCTTGGAAAACTTTCAGCAAACACAAAACATTCCCCTAAAATACCCAGAGACATTAGAGTTGGCTTTAGCTGGAGGCACTACATCCACCATATTTCCATATTCATGACCATCTGGGCCACACCCTGCAAAATGTGCTCCTGCTGCTTCACTGTTTGTTCAGATGACACTCGGGTGTCAAAGACCATTACATAAAAGGTGGGAAGCATCGGAGTAGTCAAGGTGATGACATGGGCTCTTTACTCATTTTCTGAATGATATCCTGGAGTGGACAGTTCTGACGCTCCCCAAACAGGTCAATGATCTGAACAGATTGTGGTAACATAATCCTGTACGGCATAAACAAATAGATACCCATTCTATTTCATCGAGACAGACTGTGAGTGGCTGCAGGGCCAACCCTCTGCGACACCTCTCCTCTTTCCCAGATGGGCTCCAGTCTGGTGAGGAGGACTTGGACGACAGTGTGATGATGAAACCACCACCCCCCCTTCCTCCATGTTGCGCCAGCCTGACAGCAGCCCCACCCACTGGCTTCAACACAGCTGGGCGAGTCAGGTTGTGGGGTCAGGAGTGAGGGAGCTCGGCTAGGTGGAAGGGTCAGCTAACAGCTAGCAATCATCCCTTTGTGCATGCTTTTGTCTTGAGTGTGATTAACAGGACAGATAACGGGCTGAAGTGTGGCAGTGTGAATGTGTGTCCGCATGTTTGAACAGAGCGGTTTGTGCTTTGAGCTGTATACCATGAAAAGGGTGTGATATTTCTCAGTGGGTAAATCAATGACCCAACACGCTCGAATTAGGCCACAACAGAATCAAGTAATTACCCATTCAGGAGAAAGACCGATAAATAATACACATTCTGTCTCGGCACCGTACCTTGAATGGGATGAGATCTCGCTCAGGTCTCCGATGCTTCCTTCTGTCACATGACTAGACAGAATAGCGGAGGCGTAGCCCTGCGGCAGGTACAGTTTCCCATGATCCTCTTCTGATGCCCCGTCCTCATGGTGCTCCGATACCCAAGGGTGTCCCTGCTCTCCCACCCTGCCCTGCATTAACACCCGGGCACCAGGGGCCACGCAGGGATTAGTGTCGATGCCGCTGTCTGTGGACGCCCCTTTGATGTAAGTGAGGCCGAGCATCTCTGGGTCCATCAGGTCTCCAGAGCCAAAGTGCTTATCGTCGCTGTTGCTGGAGGCGTTGCTTGAGAGAGTGTTGCTACTTGAGTGGCTTGAGTTTTTATCGCCCGTCTGGTTGAAAGAGGGAGGAAGAGGGATGAAGTAAGTAAGACAATGTCAAACAGCATTTAAATAATTATTCCAGTTGTTTTAACATTCTTGGTGCACGACATGGGGATGGGATTTACCCTTTAGGCTACATCATGTGTGTCCCTGACTGAGGTGACAGCTTGTTTTGTTGAAGCTAGTTGACAGGTAGGAATACAAATAACCAAACTACTAATTTATGATCAGTTGTTTATCATCACAAAACAAACAAAAAAAACCCTACACACACACACACACACACACACACACACACACACAATATCTACAGACATAACAGGCGACAATTTTGTTTTTCCTCAGAAGGCTCAAATTCTGTCCACAAATTTGTAAAATTGGTGTCAGTGAGCACTTCTCCTTTGCCGAGATAATTCATCCATCTGACAAATGTGGCACATCAAAATGCTGATGAAATAGAATGACTAATGCACAGATGTCTCTTGGACTGATCACAATTAACTCTAAAAATGTGCAGCTCTATCTTGAAAAAAGCCAGCATCTGGTGTGACCGCTATTTGCCTCATGCAGTCTTCACACAGAGTTGATCAGGTTGTTGATTGTTGACTGTGGAACGCTGGCCCACTCCTCTTCGATGACTGTGCAAATTTGCTGGAAATTGGCAGGAATTAGAACAGGCTGTCGTACACGCCGATCCAGAGTTAGCATCCCAAACACACTCAATGGGAGACATGTCTGGTGAGTAAGCAGGCCAAGCAACTGGGATCTCTACACAGCATCTCTGTGTGTTCAAACTGCCATCAATAAAGTGCCCCCCATCTTTGTTGTCTGTAGCTTATGCCTGTCCATACCATAACCCAGCTGTCAACATGCAGCACAACGTTTACATTAGCAAACGACTCGCCCCCACACAACACAGTACACACTGTCTGCCATCTGCGCGGCGCAGTGTAAACTGGGATTCATCCCTGAAGAGAACACTTTTCCGAAGTGTCAGACGCCATCAAAAGTGAGCATTTGCCTACTCAAGTCGGCTACAACGATGAACTGCAGTTAGGTCAAGGCCCCCGGCGAGGACGAAAAGCACTTAGATGAATTTCCCTGACACGTTTGTGCAGAAATTCTTTGGTTTGTGCAAACCAACTGTTGCAGCAGCTGTCTAGGTGGCTGGTCACAGATGATGAAGATGGTGTAGAAGCTGGATGTGAAGGGCCTGAAGGGGGCGGTTACATGTGGTCTGTGGTTATGAGGCTGGTTGGAGGTCCTGCCAAATTCTTGGAAACAACGCCTGAGACAGCTTATGGTCGTGAAATGAACATTCAACTAATGGACAACAGCTCTGGTGGACATTCCTACAGTCCAGTAGGCTTTATAGTTTAATTTTACTGTGATTAGTCCATGGCCATGCTGATTGATCAGCCTCTTGATTTGCACACATTTGTCAGGTGGATGGATTATCTTGGCAACAGAAAAGTGCTAACTAACACAGATTTGTGAACAAAGTTGAGAGAAATAGTAGATTAGACACTTTTTGGCTCAAAGACAGGCCCCTTGTGAAGGTTAACAGCAATGCTTAATTTGAGAATATAATAAAGACCTCAGGATTATGACCTGTCAGGTTTTCTTCATTATCTTATGCTTAAAACTATTAAATCATGGAAGTAACATAAATTGCATCACATCAAAAACAGCTACTCTGATTTTAAAAACAAGGTCTGTGCATTAGGGAGGGAATGGTTTAAATTTTTATCCACTGGACTGGGTTAATGCAACACTGGCTGAAAGCACTGAAAGATGTTGTTAGCTGTGTGTGCCAGCCTCCAGCATCAAAGGAAAAATAAAAGACAGAAGGAGAGACGGTGTACGGGTCCAAAAAAAGATAAGTGAGAGGGGAATATAGAGAAAGGGGAAATGAGAGCCTTGAACACTTAATATATTCAACCTTCTAGGAAAATGTGTCCTAGAAAAAATGGAGAGAACTGGAAACAGTGATGAGATGAGACGCCCGTTAGCATGCTGATGAAGAAAAAGTGATAAGTGCAAAGAGCAGCTAGAGGGGGTGGCATGTGTTTGAATACCCTAATTGAGCTGCTGGTTGCCACAAAGCCCATAAACAAGGGCAATCTGACCCTGACTCAGAGGCTAATGTTGGGTAAACCAGGTCTGACATCGCAGAGCTGGACTTCCAGTCCGAACACAACACTCACAGAGGTTTCATTAAACTGCATTAAAAAGCTTTGAGCACTTCAAAGCAAGTCAACAATGACTAAACACTTCCATTAAATGTCATGTGGACAGCTTCTGTCAAACTGAAATTAAAGTAGGTCAGGCATTTACCCTGGACAGCTTGTTGGGTGAGTCTTTTCCTCCTTCTCTTTGCTTCAGAGGGTTCAGGATCTTGGTGGAGGGGATGTGCCATTTGGCCTCTGTGGACCGAGAAGAAGTACCAGTTATGAATAGACTGCATAAATCACTGCTGGGCTACATGCCTTTAAAAAACATTACATTTCGAGACATTTTATGCATCTGAATCACGACTGCTTACCTGCGGACCTGGTCCTCTCCAGGGTGGGCTCCCTCTCCCTGTGGATTTCTCCATCTCCCCCCTGGATGTCCCCTGCCCGCTCATGGAGGATCGGGGAGGGACACCTGCAGGAAGAAAGAAAAGGAGAATAGACTATAAATTATATTCTGCCTGCAGAGTGAACTCTGTATTCTAGTCAGAGCAAAGGCTTCAAAAGATTTACCACAGATGTACAGCAATTAGCTCAAGATCATTTAAGGTCGAATCACTTGAGCTTATAATAGAATAAAGAAGCTGCCAGACAACGCTGACAAGAGACCTCCTTTCATTCGACTCGGCATGCCAGGCACTCTCTTGCTCTTCACAAAGGGGAAAGAGCAGCAGATTTTTCAATGTAGGTCTTAATTAAACCTTAAAGAGTTAATAAAGGTTACAGCGGAAGAACAGAGGCCACAGTGTTTCATGGTCTTTTAGCAAAGGCTCTAACTGGAGATCAACCGGCCAGTCAACGCATCTGTTGTTCTGCACTGTGGCAGCTCTGACAGGGCACAGTGATCCCTGAGAGTTCAGTGCACTTTTGAGGCCTCTGACAGAAAAGAGGCAGCATGAAGCTAAGCCTCTTGTCATGGTCCATAACCACTTACAGACAGACATTGGTCTCTGATGGATTCTCATGTACAAGACTCACACTGACAGATGTAATGCCTGTGCAGTCTGAAGCCATGCTGTCCTGCCAACCATATGTGTAACATTGGATTCAACAGCTATGGTATTGTACTGTAAAGAAGACAAAACTGACACATGAACACGTGAACTTGAAAATGAAACTTGAATTGAACTTGAAAAAAATTGTGATGGCTGTAATCAATGCTGAAGCTGCTTCTTACTCCTTGCAAAATTTCACCTCGTTTCAATGGCTTTTTCCAAAATTACAGAGCAGTTTGCTAAAGTGGCACTTCAGTTGCAGTAGGATAAGGACAAGAAAGTATTCTTCATAATCACTTCCTATTATACTTAAGTGCTCATCCTTTCTGAACAGCAGATGATGTGCTCCAAGTTACAACAACGCAAAATACTGTACTTGGATTGTACCTCTCTGATTTTTAAAGGCTATAAAACAGAATGGCTTAATTTACAAAGTGCCCATTTAGGTTTGAGATAGTCTTAATATTATCCTGAAAGACTTCATGAAACTTAAGCTTTGGGATCATTGAATGGAAAGTATAATAATGAATGTTAAATGAAAAAATAAAAAACTCATCATCATCCATCTTTTATGCTCTAGATGTGGTATTATACCGAGGCAGGCATATTTTATTGTTTGGTTAGTTCACTTACTGAAAAAAAAAAAAAAAAAAAAAAAAAAAAAAAAAAAAAAAAAAAAAAAAAAGACTGACGACTGGCGAAAAGTGTGCTGATGATTTGGTCATTCAATGTGGAAAAATTGCTGTCATTTTGCAAAATTGCAAGTTCTCAGAAGTAGTGCTGGGACTGATTGTAGCTGCATTCATTACTGCAAAACCACATATTCCTGGAGGGACTACTTAGAGGCTATTTCAAAAGAAGTAACACTGCTGTGGTCCCGTACCCATCATATCCGGGCTGCTGGGACCAAGTGCCGCTGCCGCAGGGTCCTGGATCACTGGAGGAGGACTGGTTACTGGGGGAGCTGCGATAGTGCTGGTCGCCCTTGTTACATGAGGTGACCTGGGGGTTCTCCATATCCGGCATTGTCCTGCAGAAACAGAGGGACAAAAGATACACAAGTGTAAAATACATGGTCATAATTCATTTATTTGACTTATCTAAAAGAAATAAAAGATTTGAATCCTTACTTTTAATTGGAATCTGTAAATGTTTACCTTGATTAATGACTTAAAATTAATTGATTGTAAAAAAAAATATTGTTGTTGATACATTTTCTGTCTAGTTGAGTAATTGCTACCCAAATTATTTCAGCAACACGCTGAAATTACTTTTGACTTTTTGACTCTAGATGCTCAAATTTCACAACAAACTGGAACCACTTCTTTCCCTCTCTATCTCACATGTTAATAACTATATTATCAGGTGTCACTGGAGTGAAGAGTCCCGTGGATAATCTCTAAGAAAATGTGAGAACTGTCAGTAAGGGAGACGGTGTCTTGTTCTCCAAAGACAAATAGAAGCAGAGATTAGTTATGGTAATAAGCCTCAGTGAGTATTCCAGATGGTGAAGCCCTGTGTGTATTTAAATACACAAGTGGCTTCTGAATATAAGAGGATGCTTGAGATTTCTGATTTAAAACACAAACTTGACTCTGCTCTTGAACTATATCTTTTCATGTATGACTTGTCACAGGATGGGTACTCATGTACATACTTTTGTTTTGACCATTACCTTAGCTCAACCCATCTTAAAGTGCACATCACTGTCATGCAATAAGCCCTGGCCTGACTTAATGTCAAACAAGAGGTTTCTTTGCTTACTTTCGCCTGGTCAGGAAAAACTTGTGGACTACGGTCTGGAGGGAAAAATAAACATTGGATTGGAGTTATGTCTGCAGCCCGGAGGCCTTCCTTTTAACCAACACACTAAAGTAGGCTAGATGACCGGACGGAAATAAGACTGCAACAACATAGGCAGGATGGCTTTCACATTAAGTCTCAACCTTGGCTTGGCTGCATACTCTATACTTCTTTCATGTCTGTGTCTTTTCTCTTATCTGTTTCTTATCTGTCTAAGCTCATATCCCAGGTGTATTTCTGGCTTACTTTTAAAATTTAAACAATTACAAGAATGAAGGAACAAAGTTCAAAGACCAAAAATGTACAAAAAAATTAAAACGGCCTCAGTGGAACCACATAATTCAAGAAGTGCAATATAAAAGTCCATTTAGAAGGCGGTGAATTCCTAGCATCAACCCTTTCTGCTTTGTCATCAAATTTCCTTTGTCTGGACCTCCATGGGAAACTCACTAAACTGTCAGTAACTCAGTCGCGGCACACATCATCGAATGCTTTGGCCGGATTGCTACATTTCCTCCCCGGCTGAAGTGTTAGTCTCCTCAGCCGGGTCCAGGCACTTTAATGTGAAACAGCCGCAGCTGCTTTTTGTTCCCAGTCTCTTCCTCCCCTGGACATAATGTAAAGTTCTAGGGGGGATATTGAACATAATTTGTCTGTCCGCGCTGCAATAACATTGGAGGCTACAGAGATTAGCATCCAGTCTCAGTTTGCTGCAGAGTAAGTGTCATGTTTTACGTGCCAAGTCTGGATTCAGCTTTATGGTTGGACGGGATGATGCTTTATCTGACATATCAAGATTTATACGTGTCCTGTAGAGCCTCTCACAGCCCTATCAGATGATGGCCACCTGTCACGTTCCAAACATGTTCATCTGAATTTACACTGCATGTTATTTAACTCTGTTAAATATATAAAAGTACATATTGTTTATTCATTAGTCATCTCTTCCAATTGTATATTCATTACTTTTAGTTAATGTTAACTTTTAGGACTTCTCTGCTTGTGAGCTAAATAGTTTTCAGTCGCTCTCAATGGTTCTCTGTCAAATATGTTACAGCTGACTTGATGTGTTTTTCTTTTTTTCAATGAAATCATGATTTCCATCTTTTCAAAATAGTTGACCTCTACAATCTTTCCACAGACAAACAACTGCAGAAGTACCACTGGTTATGAATCACTACTATGCACATGTAAAGTTCAGTCCATGTCCACACAACATGAAAAAAAAAACAAGCATCTTTTTTTTTGTAGAATATGCGACTGTATAATATTACCCTCCTGTCTGTTCCTCCCTCCACTACTCCCACTCCCTCTGGGGTGTTACATATCGTGGTCTGGGGAAGAGCACTCTCTTTGTTTCTGCAGTAATTGGATGAGATGAGCTGAGCTGTGTCAGTGTCCCCATCACCTCCTCCTCGGCAGGGTGCAGGAAGAGGGAGGGAGCGGGGAGTAGGAGGGAGACGGAGAGAGAAAGAAAGGAGCGAGGGGGAATGGAGTGCTCCCACTGCCTGGGACTCTGATTAGGCAGAGAAGGCGGCCATTATCCCAGTATAGTCAGAACAGGCAACACCAGGGGGGGTCGGTGTGACACACTGGAAAGGTTATCATGACTGTAGGGGTTTCATTAGAATGAACAAATCACTGCTTTACATGGCTCAATGGAGATGTCCAAAAGAGACACTGTCTAGGACAGGAACAAAGTCTGAGCGTGGCCTTATCATCTAAAGGCAGATGAAAGCGAAGCTGTGAATTCATTGGACTAAAATGCTCCCATCAATATGTATGCAAATAACAGAAGACAATAACAGCCCCTCAAAGTGTTACTGTGGCTCTTTTCTAAATCAGAAAGGCTGAGAGTTCAAAGATTTCATCTCAAAGGATTGTATCTTTTGAGCGCCATGTTTGATCGCAAGCTTTGCTCTGCCTAGATTTCAGAAAAAGCTCCAATGGAAAGCTTGATTTCCAGAAAATGTCTTGAAAGCATCATTTTGTTTGTTCATTGGTTTTGCTCAGTTTTTACATTCACTCAAGCACCACTGTTAATAATGCTGCTGTGAGACTCATATCATGAATATAGAATATTTTTTTACTCTCACTAAGGCTAAAGGTCAGAAATCTTTGTTATCTATGCAATGCCTAATCTTAGTCTTGCTGTATGAACAATATGTGGTAAGAGCTTCCTGCTAAATAAGACATGACAGATGAAAGTTTTAAATAGTGGTCAAAACCTTTTTTATTTTTAGGGGTACTGCATTCATAAAAATTGAACATGTCCTCCCCCAAAATAGTTATTTTACAGGCAGATCTTTTTAAAGCTCTTGCAATGTTTCTTCAATGTGTCATGTGTGAGCAGCAGTGAGCACAATGTCTGTCGTCTGTTATCTGATCACTCCATGACTTTACCAACTCATTTACAAGTCTCAAGAGTTGTTTTTAACCTGTCTGGAAAGGAGTGAGAGCTGATGTTGGTTTACCTGGACCCGTCTGGTAGCTTCCTATCAAATGAGGTGCTTCGTGGGATAGCTGCCTGGTGCTGCTGGAGGATCTGCTGGCACTGCAGGCGGTCAGGGCCCTGCGTTGGTGAGCCTCGGGATAGAGGTGCTCCAGCAGCTGTGGGCACCCGATGCCAGGTGGTGTTTCTTCTGAAGGGTGTCTTGTACTCACAGGGTGTACCCTCGCTGTCGACCTTGTACTCCACCATGGGTATGCGGTAGAGTTCGGAGCAGCCCCTGAGAAGGAAGGAGGGTGGACAAAGAAACAAATAAGAAGGTTAAAGATCTGCCAGGATGAAAAGACTACAACAATCCTAGATTACTACAGACAGCAGTATACATAAAAGGTTTTCCAAGCATACAGAAAACTTCAGACCAAAGATTTGTAATATGATGAAACAAAATGAAACATGCAACAACTTGCGATGCACCAGTTTAAACTGGACAGTGTATCATCTCCATTGTAATGACTTTCTGTTCTAACTGCCTGCTTTTCAGGCTTCTTTTGTTGCAGGATATAATTTGCAGCACCTTAAAATATGAATGAGATAGTGATTATATGATAAACAGTGACAGTGAGTTAGCTGCAATTTTAGTATTGATAAAACAGCAACAGCGCAGGTCAGAAAATTTGGAGCTGTCCAAGTAAATTTCAAAGTTCATGTCATACAGAGATGGATGTTATTCGAATAAATTGATGAGGTCAAAACAACAAGCTGTTTGGCTTTTGAATGAGGGGATGTGCCTGATGTTCTAAAACCAGCCAGGTTTGATGAGCTGAGCTGCAGGCGAAGCCATCAACTGGCTTGAAGTGAGCTGAGATAGGCCAGTTCACACCGCTGTAACTTTTCCCTGGAACACAGTTTCGTCTCATCGTGAATCTTTGCTTTGAACTAGGCTTTAATGTGCTCCTCTGCTGCCACTGTGTTCCTCAGTGAGTTGTTAACTTTCAGTGTCACATTGGGTGCTGCTGAGCAGGTAGTGTACAATGGGTTCATCTAAACTACATATTGCTGCTGGAAGTGATGAGAGTGGTGAGAGCGACCCTAACCAATGAGCCAAAAGATGCAGGAGAGGGGAACAGCAGAGTGGGTGATAATTCTCTGCAGATTCGTTGCTATGAGTGACCTCTTTCACATTACATTCAGTCACTTTTTCCATTAATACTAAAAGTTCCAGTAATTACTGTAGAGAGCACAGTAGATTAAATGTGAACCAAATAATATGAATGTAAAAAAAAATCCATTATTTGATAATATCACATGATTCCACTTACTACCACAGCAGTGTGCATATGACTGCATTTGATAACGTAATGCCAATTCAAATTTGATATTAGTCAATATGAGGAAGGTACCAGCCAATAGATCTATTATATCCTTTGTATCACCATGACTACACAAAAACACACTAATGCTGTCAGACATATTTATCACACACACACACAGACACACACAGACACACACAGACACACACACACACACCTTAGGGCACATCAGAGACACTTTGAAAACAGCAGAAACACTTTGCCTGTTCTAATAGAGCTGAAAATCTCAGCTTCCCAGTTGCCGCTTAATCAGATATGGGTCTTCCTTGAGTAGCTCTACACAGGAGGCTTTTCGCCCCTCCATCTCCATCCCATTACCGCTAACAAAACTGAGGATCTCTGGGATGGACAAGGCCTGTGATGCCATTTCATGCAACATTAATCTTCGGGGCTGGGCAGAGGCTTGGTGTGTATGTTTGGAAGGACGAGGGGTTTACAGGGTGGCGGTGAGTCAGGGTTAAACAGCCTGGTTCCTCTGCTAGCTCTCCAAAAGCATCTCAAGCATGACCCTAATGATTACACTGCCCTCCCCCTCCAAAGTCCATTTTCCAGAATCCACTGAGGGGGGGTGGAGAGCTGTGTATACTTTGCTGTGGTCATACATGTACACACTCTGGAGCTTGAGGAGGGTGCGCTGGCTGATTGCACAGGCTGCAGTGGAGGGGGCGAGTAATCCCTCTCAGAGACCTTTTCATCAAACTGGGCCATGGGTGGCTGAGCTGTTTACAGCCGGTCTCTTAGTGCAGCTGTGGGTGATATAAGATCTAACTAGAAGATCATCCTTTGCTTCCTCCTCCTCCACCATGTCGGCCGTCTCTCACATCTGGTCAGTGTCAAACTGGCTTCATCCATGATGAAGGACGTCAATGGTGTGCTCTACATCCTCTAGTTTACATTATTCATTTAGTGTATGCATGAAGCATGCATCGCTGGCTTGATATACATGACAGTGAGTAATAAGTAATAAGTGAAGTATCTTGTTGGTGAAGCTACTGTATGTATATAGAGAGCCCCGATATTTGGTGAGTTAACAGATCAAATCATGATACTACTAACTCTTTAACCCGATGCCTTTCGATCATTATTTGTTCATTTTAGATGAAAAGAATGCTAACAAGAGTGTTAAATCCTCCAGACTGTTGGTCAATTGGCTTTTCAACAGGGCTGCTAACCCACTCATTACCTTGATTAAATGTGTGTGTGTGTGTGGTCATGCCAGGTTGCCACACTTCATTACTCTCTGAAAAGGGTAAACCTAGCTAACAGCTTGTCAGCAGGAAAGGTCTCAGCCGTTGTCTCGCTCTGCTTTTTTTTGCACCAGAATGACCAAGAGCTGACAAGCTAAGTTTCTCTTATGATACTAATATTCGCCCTCAGCGCCCAGACAAGCTTAGCTGGAAGTGGAAATTCCCGTCGCATGGGGCTGATGTATGTGGAATGTGCTCCTTGTTTGTAATGTATAGGGGGGACTCGGATTCGCTGTGTATAAATCATAGAGAAAGAGCAGGAAACAAGTGTTTGGTCAACAGTTAAACCTGAGCTGGAGGCTGTCAGACACATCCAGACTGCCATAAGAGGAGGAAGAAGCCAAGAAAGACTGAGAGAAGTTGAGCAATAATACTGTCTGCTTCCTCTTGATTCCACCAAGAACTGCTGCTACGCTCTTCCAACTAAATCTAAGGGGCTATAAATTATACCACAATGGCCTACATAAGCTTGTAGAGAAGAACATCTACAACTTAAAACCAACATCCAGTCAACTATAAATACGGCTATGTTTGACTTATTGGGGGAAATAATGTGACAACAAAAATGCCGCAAGTTACTAAAATAATGTCATTGCTCATTTAAAATAAAGAGTTCTGCTCAGTTTGGGGCCATTTGGGGGTGAACAATCATCTCCTTTGGCCCCCGGCTCTTAACGAATTACAATAGATCAGTGTGACAACTGGACCTTAGACCTCAGTCAGAGACCTGTCACTCTAATGACATGGCCAGCGACTGAAGGACATGCTAATCCATTCCCACAGTAAGAGTCCATGTCACAGCAAAGAGCCACAGGGGTTGTGACCTCCACCAGCCCTTTTCAGACCATTGTCAGGAAGTTCATTAAATAAGGTGTGCTGAAAGGTGTGTCAGATTGCATAAAAAAGGGAAAAAGAGAGAGAAAGAAAAGCACTTCAAGTGATTTCTTTGCATACTGATATAAAAGAAAGAACGGCTCCTGTGAAGAATGCGAGGGGATTAAGCTGAACAATTTGTGATGCAAGTTCTGGCAGTTTTGGTTTTTGCTGTGCTCTTTTTCACAGGGTGACGGCATGGGAAGTGAGAAAACCAGCTTAACTTCAGTCCAGATGAAAATCCATGATGACAAGTCTGATGACACTTCAAAGGAAAGGTCACAAGTGGCCATCTGAATGTCACAGGCAATACTCATTATCAGCAGGGGTGCAGGTCGAACACACTTAAATTCAGGGTACTCGCCATTTTAATGATAAATATTCAAGTTTACACGCTAAAATGTACAACATTTTATGATAAAAAAAAAAGAAAAAGAAAAAAGCCTGATTCTCTGACAATACAGATGCTTTTTGTGCCTATTAATGTTTGTATGTCTTGTAGTAATCATCCGTTTTAGTCCACATTGTACTGATCCTTGTGTTTACTCTTACATCTCTGATGACCATATACCAAAACATACAATCACTGCCATGTTCTTTACATTGCATTCCTGTTTCAAAGAGCTAATCTTTTTCATCTTTTTCTCATTAGTTTGATCCAAGGCTAACATGTTGAACTTGTTTCAAGCTTTTCAGAGTGATGATGGAAAAGCCTCTGGTATTGCACTGGGCTAAAACCACATCCTTCCTCCAATGTAAATAAATACTGTACTAGGTAAGGCTAATATCAGAGGCACATCTCCACTGGCTTAAGGCTGAGCGGGGTAAAACCGTTTAGGGTATAAATAGCTTTAAGAAGTTTGTTGCAAATCAGTGCTACACAGTGGTATGTATTTTTTTTTCCTTCTTCAAAACATAATCCTAGCAACTGTTTGACCCCATCAGTCCTCATCGGATCATAGGGAATCATAAAATCAAGAAGACGAAATGATATTCTGACAATATAAAAACACTAAAGAGGAAACACTCTTCTTCCAGCCCCAACATGTGCTTATGAAAACATTTTTCCTTGTCATGATAGCAGTGTGGAGCCAGGGTACATTGTCTGGAGGTCATGAGACTCTTGTCCATTGTTGTTAGACTAACCCCCATCTCTCTGGCCACAGGGGACTGACTGGGGCCTTTGGGCCCCTGCTGAATTCCTTTCCTTTGAGATAATAGTGGAGAAACTGGAGCACTTATTGTTGACTGCAACACTTTGGCAACTCAAAGACGCAGCAGCAAAAAGAGTTGAGGGCCCTCGAGATTCTTCACCTGACCTCTCACCTCGAGATTTGTTGGAGCCCTGGGAGAAAAATTCACAGGACCCGAGACAGTGCCTTCTGGTTCTCATGGGATGATCATGAGAAATTGTGTCTCAGTATGGGAGACGGGGAAGTCTCTCAGTCGAGCTCAACAGCTCTGGCCAGTATAGTCTTCTGCTGTAATGCCTACTAATCTGCCAGATGCATCCGTTAGCGACGCCATATATGGGTCAAGCTTTGTGCATTATGCATCATACCAGCCATTATGGACACACAGCATGAATCTTTTGAGCAGAGTGCTATGCAGCATGTGTATTTTTAAAACCATCTTTTACCAGCTCTCTAAAGCACCTTCACAGGATTTGATGGTGTCACTGAAATCAAGCCAGATGTCTTCCACTGGCACAAATATATCGCAACAACAGAATCTTTCATCCTGTAACTACATCTCCAAAGAGCTGGACATGCATTTGTAGACAGAACCAGCTTTGGAAGAGTTTGTTTTGTCTGCTTTCTGCTTCCCTGAACTGCGATTATGATTGTATCATCATGTATCATCATAGATCGTGGTAAGAGGATTAGACGTTGGTTCTGCCAGAGTGGCTGCTGTGTTGGATTCACAGACGAGCCATGTTAGCTTGCCATCTGGGGGAGCAAATATGTTACTCCTCTGTTGCCAGACCAGAAAGCAACGTTGATACACACTTAAACACACATCTACTATGCAGTCTTTGACAAAATGACACACATATACACACAGCTGCTTGGGATTATATTCATACAAAAGTTTTAGCAAGGCTTTTCAGTGTCATCAACGCTTGTTTATCTGTAAATTCAGAGTCATCCACAAGTTTTTAATTTGAATTATTAGCTAGCAACACTAGCATTACCTGCAACATCACAAACATACAACAGGATGAAGTTGAGCTATTCTCCCTGCACACAGAAGTCATTCTGGGACCAGCATTTGCTGGTGCACAAATCTGTGTCTCCCTGGAGCGACCAAAACAAAGATGTCAAGAAATGTGAGTGTGAAACAGTGATGGATATGATTTCACAGGACTTGTCTGTCTTGTCACAGGCAAAACAAGCAGATGTGCTTTCAGAACAAACATTTTACAAAGACCTTCATCTCTTCCCATCATAAAAGATCGTTTGAAATATGCCACTGTCTTTTTATTATAGGAGCAATGGATGCTCCCCATGGGTGTGTGTCCCTAAAAAGCCAAACACTCCCATCCTAATTGCTAAATAGAAGACTGGGCGAGGTTGGAAAAAAAGCAATCTGCAAATGTGAGCTGTCAGACAATGGCAGCGAGAGATGAGCCATTAATCAAAATGCTCCTCTCATTATCATTAGTGGGAAACGCTGACTGTCCGTGTCTGCGTGACTCTACAGCCCTGCTGGAGCTTTTCTCTTGCAACAAAGCCACATAAATACAAAGAGAGCCTCCTCTCCAGAGAAATCAACGGAGAACAACATCAACCCTTGTGCAACAAAAACAGTATGTAAGCATTTCTTTATGCTAATCATCTCAAAACATGAGAGCAAATGTCAAGCTAATTTACGCCAGCTGCATGGAAAAATGAGAGAAAGAAACTCCTCTTCTGTTACAACTTCATTCATTTTTGAGGAGCACCTGTTTCTCTGTCTCACTAACCGCAGCCACAATACAAAGACAATGGGAAGTCTGCACATGTTTTGAAAGCATCCTTTGTCTGCAGCATTGTTAGAAAGTGTCAGGTTCCAAGTAAAAATAAGAGAAAACAAACTCAAGGAGTTACCTTCGGGGGGTTCCGTCTTCATGAGGCTGGATTATAACCACTTTGACGCTGACGGATGTGCGCAGCAGGTCAATCATTTGCTCATGGGTGAGAGTAGCGACAGCCACCTTGCAGATCTCCACAAGCCGGCTGCCCTGCCTCAGTCCTGCCTTCCAGGCGAAGCCAAAGGGCTCCACATCGGCCACGATGCCCTCGAAGTTGACGTGGAAACCAAGCTGGCCGAGGCCGTTCCGTCGCAAAGTCATCTCTGATGTCTCGCAACCTCTGGTCGTGATCTGGAAACAGAATCGAAATCATTTTAACTTTAGAAACAATTGAGCAGAGAAAGTGCAGCACATGGAACAGACAGTGGACAGTGTGCAGTCACACTGAGAAAACAGAAACCAAGCATGAGATTAACAGTGAAAGACTGAACCTGAGTGATCTTAATATTACTTAATAAGAGCTCTCTAAGCTAGTACAGTATATTCCAACAGTAGCCATAAATAATGTACAATTTGCATATTTCTTAATAGATGTGTGGTGGTTTTATTACACAAGAAACTCTTGCAAGAATAAAACCATTAGAGCAGGAAAAAATGCTGTGTTTGTGCAGAGGTGCACAAGCATCTTTATTTGGTTAATTCAAAGAACCTCTCAAAATGGAGGTTAATAAGAGGGTACAATGCTGAGATAACTGATTTAGCCTCAGAGCTGTGCAGAGACAGCTAAAACACAAGTGCACTGCGTGCACAAATACACACTTGTCTCTGTGGACACTAACTACAGTAGCACTCTCAGTGGGGAATTAGGATCAAATTGGCTCGTGAGATGCAGCCTTGCCTAAAGAACCGAGTCTATTATCCAGAGTTAACTTCTGGAAAGGACGTTGGAGCACAACATTTATCAACACATTATCTGCATCAACTGGCAGCTGATGAACACACTGTGTTCACATGCAGAGTGGAAAAAAAAGATCCCTTCACCCCCTTTTCTCGCTATTCTCTGAGACTTCACCCACGGATGCTTCATGAACAGTCGCTGCTTGTCCACTTGGATAAAACTTAAAGTTGGTTCTTGTCCAAACATGTACTTGCATGCAAATTAAGTTGCTCACTTTGCCCAGTGGTAGTCTGTCCTAAGCTTCTTGCTTTAATGCAATTCGGGTTCAACTGAAGTTCAGGCGATGCTCTTGCATCAGCAGCAATATTTCAGTAAAACATGCAGCCACTGCACTGGGCTGAAGAAGATGACAAGCAACTGAAGCCCATCTATGTTCCCCTTGATGGCTGAGCTTATATAGAGTGTAGGTACACGCACACTAAGTTTTCTTTTGACACCACCGTAAAAAACAAAACAAAAAGAAAAAAAACATTCACTCACTGCATCCAATGAGCTTTAATCACCCATCAGATTAGTCTTGGTTCTGTTTTGGATGAGTGCCTCCATTTGCAGAGTGGCAGCTGGCTTCAGGGACACATTAACTCAGACTATGGCCTGTCAACACTCCACCAGATTCTCACACTGGCAGAAATCCTACCCCGCTGTGCGCGAGGGGACCCGAGACAACCATGATGGGCCTTAGAGAGACATGACTTTAAAACTTTATTAACTGAGGAAGAAACTCATCCTGTTAAGTGACATTGGTCTCAGTTTTGTTATAAATACTGGCTCAGAGATTTAGTTTTCAAAGGCAGAAAAAGTAGAGGAGCACTTTGATTAGATGACCCACAAACTAAACAATCACTCAGTCGCAAAGTCTGGAAGTAAATGGGCTGTATATGACGAAGACATTGGCTGTATGGGCCATGAATCAAACTGCCCTTTGTCAGAAATTCATTAAGCCTAAATAATGGCTTTCTAAATGCCTTCATCAAGGCCTCTTATTCAGTCCATCCTGAAAATTAATGTGCCCAGGTTCTCCCCCAAATGGCCCAAATCCATAATGGCTGAAACGACCAGGACACTCATTATCTCAAAGGAGGGATTTGTGGCCCGTTAAGTTATGGTGACATGAAGTATGGCAGCGTGAACGTGTGTGTAACCAAAGTGTTTCCCTACAGAGTCTTAATGACAGGCTCTAAGGACTAGTGACATAAAACCGCAACAGTGTCCTGAGGAAACAAACAGTATCAGCCTCAAATCTGTTGTCAAGTTGTGTTGCTGGCGTTGATCCTCAGTGAGAGGTCTGACAGTCAGAAGCAGCTTTGACACTGATGACACCGTCTGTAGTAGCATGTTTCACAGACATGACAAAACCTTTCCATCCCACTGAACTTCAAAGAACTGAAGCACAGACTGGTGAAATCTAGGGACACTCTTTTCTTTCGAGCTGTATTTTTGTGATTCTCTCAGGATCTAATATCTGAATCTAGGACAGAGGCTTCTAACATGATGAAGCACAATTTTACTTAAAGTGGCAAAAGTAGCCAGAGTAAGACAATAATGTCAACACTTACTCATAACTGCTGAGGAGTACTGATTAATCGATCAGTTGCCTGACAGGAAATAAATCAAAAATAATATGGCAATTATTTAAATATTTGAATTGTTGATTAAGCAACAATGCTTAAGATCGATTCAGATGTTTTTGAGATGCAAGTTGAATGTTTTTGGATTTCAGACACCTCCCTGTCTCCCTCTTCCACATTTGGACATTTTAAAGAATATAGATCATCAAACAGTTAAACTGATAATAAAAATGATTCAGAATTTATTGCGATCCCAAAACTGATAAATGTAACTAACGATTACTGACATTATTCTTGATAAATCAAATGTCCTTAAGATGTCAGAAAATGGTCAGAATAATTTACCACAGACAAACCACTGTGTGTTCAAAGTATTACATTTGAGAATTTTTTAATAACTTGTTGATTAGTTTTCTTTCAATTGACTAATCAATTAATCGTCTAATAATTTCAGCATTACTGTATAGTAATCCAATGCTGTAAAGACGGTGACAAGTGAAAGGAAACACCTGAGTGAGTGGAGAAACAGTGAATGCAATGCCATCAAGGGCACAAGGGGTCAGTATGAGGAGTATGAAAATGAATTATAAGCTATGGCCTTCACAGTGAACAGATTTCAAGCCAGTTGAACACCTATGAGAGATTTTAGACCGACATGTCAGGCAGCACTCTCCACCACCATCATTAAAACACCAAATTAGAGAATATATTTAGGAGTGGTGCTCCTCCTTCACAGACCTGTAGAATAAATGCCAAGGCACAAGCTGTTCTCGTTTGCTCATCATGACACAACATCTTGCGAGGACACTTGTATATGTTGGTTTTTCCTTTAATTTGTCAACTGTCTGTATGTAGGAAGCCGTTCTTATGTCATCATAGTTTTTCCATCATTTCATTTTGTTACCCAGCCTCTCATATCACTCAAATCTATAGCAGATGCAGTCATTTATTTTTATTTATAGTCCTGCTGATGTACAGTATATAATACAAGAAGAAACACACAAAATGTCAGAGATGTCTTGCATTTTGTTCAGGAAACAAGAAAAAAAAATTGACAGCATACATGGCACCCGAGCCAAGATGACTTGTCTCATAAAAGCCGAACACGCGGCCACCCAGCTCAGCAACACCCTGGAGAGCAGGACGTTATCACAAAGCTTTTAGTTGTGCTCCCACACTGGGCTCCTCTGTGTGTTACAGTGGGCAATCTGTTCACTCTGGTTCGCATTACATCACAGGTCTGGCAGCCTGTAAATCCTCGTAATGAAACATGATTCGAGTCAACCTCTGGGACATTACAGACACCTTTAAGACAAAGTATGCACGGTCAGCTCATACCCAAATGTGCCTGCTGCTGCTGCTCCACTGTCTGGTGCAAGTTACACAAATAGCCTCCCACTTATTAATACTTATTCTGAGCTTTTACTCGCAAAATACCCCTCACAAATCCCGTGGGTGAGTGGACAGTAAATGTGAGGATATTAGCATAGTGAATGAGGGAGTGAGGTGCTTTGGCTAATCACAAATGCTAATATATCCAACACTGTCCTTTCTTATGATGAGCTGAATAGATGCTGAATGACATCCGTGTCCGTTTGTGATTAATTATGGAAAACACCTTTCCAGGATCTTGTGCTTTTTGAGTTGGCTGTGATATGCAAAACCTTTGTGCTCATGTCCATGTTTACTTTTACTCATTTTAATGTATAATATTTTATTATCTCTGCCTCAGAAGACTGATTCTTGTTCATGCCTTTAGCAGGAAATGGATTGTTTCTCATGTTACTAGCTGAAAGATATGCTGGCTAGGGTCTGTTGAAAATTTCTAAACTTTTGATGAGATTGCCAGAGGGATAAAGGGAGTATGCAGCCCGGCAGGCAGAAATAAGGTCATGCACAGCTCAGGTTTGGATTTTGGGATTCAACCTCAATGTTATTTAAAGGAAACAAAGGGTTGCCTGATTAGAGGTTCAGTAAACAAACCATGGGAACCAGAATAGGAAAGGCAAGCCTATGCAGCAACACAAGGAACGGAAATAAGGATTCAAAGCTGAGGAACCAGGTGTTTTGACCTATTTTCTTCTGAACTTGAAAGGTACTTTAAACCCGTCTGACCCCAAAAATCACACAGTGTAACCAAGGCCACTGCGTTGTACAGATGGCCAAGGCAGAACTACAAAATGGGGATGAGAGAACTAGGACTAAGTGGGCAGCTCTCCATAGGAGTGAAGTAGTCTGAGGCCAAGTGTCCTCTATTCTTAGTCTTTCAGACCCAAAAAAATGCATCTGTGTTTCCTCTCCTCCCCTTCAAAACTGGGTTGGTGTCCTGTTTAAGCTGCCTCCTCCTGTACCTGCACCCAGACATCCGCAAAATCAAGAATGGGACACAATCACATCATCACTAATCTTTCGCTCCATTAAATGAACTGACTATCGCAGAGAGTGGCTTTTGATTTTTTTTAATGCTCTACCCAGATCAAAAGCAGGACATTGTGTACTTGTATGACCTAAACATTTGCCTGTACACCTCTGCTGACTCTCAGCCAAAGAAAGCGATCAACGGGAGGTCCTTAACACTCTCTGGACTATTGATTTTACTTTAGAAATTCACATTGAAGTGACACTCCTGTCTCTCTACAATCCAATCAGGACCAGGTAGATGGAGGAGGTAAAGTCAGTCAGTTAATTCTATAAGCCACATTCTTACAGTGTTGAGGAAAAAGTCAGTAAAAGGCACACAAGGAAGGAAAATACTGAAATCTCAGTGCAGAGTTGCAACACATGAGACATGACAGGAAAGATATAAGTTAAACAAGCAACTGTTCTGCTGACATAATGATGAAAATAAAATAACAAGGCTTGTGGTAAGTAGTAAAGCTACGATGGCAAGAGCAATATTTGCAGAATGCATTGTTTCACCACAGAGAGACCACAACTATCCCAAAGTAAAATGCTTCACTGCACCATTTAAAGTAAAGGCAGCCATTTTCCCTCATATGCCGTGCGGCCTATGTGTGAAACACTGTCATAATAGATTTACTGGTCAATTTTGATGACAGACTACCAGTCCATGTTTTATGGGAGTTAGTTATAGGTCACTTTTTAGACAAGATATACTGGTAGATATTGGGACTGACACTGCTACAACAAAGCTGCAACAGCAAGAAAAATGTGACAACTGTGGTCCAGACCTGCAAAATCCTGGAATGGGCCAACGCCTCTCACATATAAAAGAATGGAAGCTACCATAGTGGTGACCAGCAGGGCAAAGGGCCTGAAACGTTATGGTCCACCCACTGGGCCACCCAACAAAAATGTTTGACTGTAGGCCATATAAGAACTAAGAACTAAGAGCATCAAGCCAGCAATTGTGTTGCAGCAATGCAGAGCAAAGAGAAAGTGACTAACAGGGGAATTAGAACACAGCGTGCAGAGGGAGATACAGCTGATTCTCTGTTTTATATACATACAAATTGAAATTGTGATGGTCATTTTCGTTTTCCCTTTTCATTCCTGTGGCTGAACAGATGTAGACGTCATCAGTATTTGGCTCATTTTGACTCAGTGCATGTTCATGTATTAGTGCCAACCTGGGTTTGTCGACAGTGTGATGACTTAAATGTTTTTACTGTAATACTTAAAAAATTCAGCAGTTGCCAAACTAGGAGGAAACCTTAAATTAACCACAGAGAATCAAACAGAATGAATTGCTCCCTCTGTTAGGTGGATGTTGATTGAAACCGATTATATTTGTTCTCAGAAATCTTCTTCTATGATACGATTTGAGACTGATACTAAAGACATGTGCATAAAGTATGCTACAAAGGATTAGCAAGCCTCCTCCATCATGGTCTAATCCATCAGATATTAAGATCTCTAAAATGACAGAGATTATTACAGCTTAAGGATCTTACCTCTAGTCTTTGCACCATCTCCCTGATGTCTTCGCCGCAGTTGTCATGGGCAGACAGCATGATACACTCCCCGCGCTCATAGAAGATCTTAATGCTCATAATCCCTGAGGTCCATCCAATGACGTCACGACAAGAGCAGTTGAAGACCACATTTTTTGATTCTTCCTCAATGAGCACAATAAACTCATTGGAAATGCCGAGCAAGCAGTCCACGTCCATCGATTGGCCAAAGTCCCGGGCACAGACACTCCAGGTGATGGCTCCCACACTGAACAGATGTGCATCCTTCCTGGGTTTCATCTTCTCCTTCTTCTTGGCTCCGAGTGTGATGAAGCTGAATTTGACAGCATTGTCTATAGTAGCTGTGCTGACGAAGTTCTCAGCCAGATCCTTCAGATACTCCTGCCGCGTTCGAGTCGCCATAGCTCGGAACTTCTCTGACTTGTGTGCGGCATTTTCTCCATTGATGACCTTGGCAAGCAGGAAGTCCCTGAAAACTGCTGACTTTGGGAACGTTACGGACTTGGGAATTGGGGGGCCGAATGGGGGAACGTCCTTAGATCGTGACACAGCCACGCTGAAAAACAGAATGACAGCAATGATTTAAATGTAGTGGTGACAGTTAACAAGAAGTAAAGGAGTATTGAACTGTACCTATAATGAGCAGCCATTTGAAGAGTGTTCAAATTATACGGCTTTCAGGGAAATCATTTCTGTTGGGAAGACTGAGTGGAGCTCAGACTAATCAACACATGCTATGTTATTAACAAGAGGCGTCTTGACTTCAGAAACACTCAAGAAAATAGTTGTAAGTCATAATTTCAAGGTGTCTCTGAAGATAATAACTGTATCATCACTGAACAGATCAAAAGAGCCTTGTGATTCCTGCACATTACTATGAAGTCATGACAAAAACCACAGAAAGCACTCAGCAGGCTATTATTATTATTCTTTCAAATTAAGTGCTCTTAAAAGTTCATGCAGTGCCGCTTGGCGTGGAGATATTAATGCAAAGCATATCAAAAGATAAATAGAAATCTTCTAAATTGTCTTCAGGTTAGGTTGCTTCATATTCCATGGAAAGGAGTGAAATCGCTTTGGGGGAGCCTTGTAGGCACGGTGCATGCTTGTTCTATTTACCTGTAGCAGACGTTATCAGTGCAGGGGTTGTGGACTTTGACGATGACAAACACATGTTGGAAATGGGATCGGATGTGTTTTGGAGTAAAAGGAAGGGCCCCGGGCTCCTGGAATACTATAGTGACGATATCGTTGCCAATGTGCCTTTTCCTTAATAACTGTTTAAGAAAAGGGGAGAATGGGTCAAATACAAGAAGAAAAGGCATCATTAAAAAGAGTGAATATATTACATGAATTCAAGAGGACACAGATTTGAAGTCAAGAAACATTTCTATGTCAAGTAACCAACTGCACAGACATTTAATATAGAGAATAACACATACAGAGAACACAGTTTTCAGATTTATTTATTGACAGAGCTTCGTGTTTTGCTTTTGATTTTGTATTCGAAATCAAGATAAAAGAGCTTTTTGAAGGACTGTATTTCACTAACACAATTCAGGCTTTTTTGGGGTGGAGACATATTCTCCCAAACTCAATTTAGACTGCTTGTATTGTTGGATTGTGCCAAGAGTTAACCTTGTTCTCTGGCTGCTTTAAAGTAGCCAGTGAGGGTCAGCAAGAGCGGGAAACAAGCAGGATTAGAAGGTACTGGGGTGAATTGGAAAGGATGAAGGGATGAGTGGGACAAGCCTCGCTTCGGTCTGCTGGAAGATTACTGCCAGGGATTAAATTAAACTATTTCACTAGTTGAAATACACGAAATACAATTGGAGGAGGAGAAAGAAAAGAGAAAGAACCCCCCCACCTAAATCCTACCAATCAGACGCTTTAGATGCACATGGTAGATTAGGTCTCTGCACTGTTTCACTGTAGATCCTGCCTCTCACTCACTTACCACCTCCTTCAGTGTCTTTTCATGCAATATATCTGCAGTGCTGTACCCACAGGTTTTATTATGGGCTCAAAAAGTGCTTCCATACAAGGAATGCAGAGACTAATATAGTGAACTTCTCTTATCACGGCTTTATCGTGCCGTTGCTTGTCAGTCCACCACCACATCCACTTAATTCCACTTGTTAGTGCAGACAGAGAGGCCCATCTAATACCATGTCAGGTCCAGCCCCTGGGGATGCATTGATTAAAGTCCTACTACGGGGTACCGTTACCATGGCAATGTTCATGCTTTCAACTGATAGGTCATTACCGTGGCAAAATGAGCCTCTGGGGAAGATTGGAAAGAACTAGGATTGAAGATATCCTTAGAGGAAGCTGCTCAGGGACCACCATTACCACCATTAGAGACTCACCACAGCGTAAAGCAAACATGGTGGTCTGCTGGAAGGGGCAGAGTGTGAAGTGTTGAGTTTACTGACCTGCTGTCTGTTGTTGGGCGTGTAGGGGAGCATGGTGGACACGTGAAACATCAGCTCATAGTCCTTGTAGGTGGTGTAGAGAGAGTGTGTGCCTGTGGAGTCGGCTGGAACACAGGACAGGGCAGTCAAGGTCTCAGGCCTCATTACAAAAGGCCATTGAATTAGATAAGCTGATGATGTAATTGAACAGAGATTAAAGATATGTAGACCTAGAAAACATTACAGCCCCTAAAAAAAGCAATATGAAACAAAGCGGAGCGTCTGCACTCAGTTGGATTAAAAGTGTACGGGCTTGCACTTTGTGAATATTTAGTTTGATGTGTGTTTTATCTTACTCTTGTTATCCAGCTGGGCTCTGTACTTGGTGAAGCCTTTGAGGCGCACTCTCTGCCCAAGCAGATCCAAGAACTCTTCCAGCGCTGGCCCAGCACTCTCATTGTTGTACATCTCTTCTTCTGTGCTCTGGCCTGCCTTGCAGTAAAGCACTCCCACCTTGTGCTGGAAGCTTAGCTGCAATGAGGAACATACACAGACACTCAGTGTGTAAGTATCATTTCCTGTCGCTGATATGTATCGCACACCCCACTCATACATACAGTACATTATGCACTCAAAGTATGAGAGTGCCCACTTTCCATCACGTCACAGCTAATGTGAAGGTCTTCGTGAGTCTTCTAGGAGAGGGCTGAAATCCCCTTTTGTGAAGCCAGGCTGTGAACTCTCAGGAGCTCCGAGCAGAGCATAAATCAAGCCCAGATAATAGCTGCTACTTAAGAGCAGCTGTGGAGCAATGAGGGAGACATATCGCAGCATAGCTTTGGTCTACGGCAGAAAAATCTACAAGCTTCCAGCAATAGCATTTTAATGCTTTATAAAAAACATACCCTTAAGCAAAACTGTTGTTTGGTAAAGTCCTAACTGCAACAGCATTGATACCACCCCACTAATAATACTCTTAATTCAAAGTCACCTCGATAGAGGTAAATGTCTTGTCACAAAGAGCAGTATTTATAGACATAAATGAGGCAGCCAAATCTCACAAGCTTCCACTTGCAAGTATTATTATTATTCATAAATTACAGGTCTGATATGAACTTGTCTGACGAAGAGACAGGAAGAAATAAAACATCCAGAGTGATTCTTCTAGCACCGTGAGAGAGAGAGAGAGAGCTCTCTCTTGCAACATGAATCTTTCATGGTCCGTAGCTCTCTGATGCTGGCCAAAAAAAAGAAAGTGAAAGAGGGGGAAAATTTGATGAAAAAATAGCCTTGTGCCTTTGCCACCTGTTGCCCAATATTCACAGCTGAGGACAGGGTGATCTTGACCCGGGGGTAAATGTGTCAGTGCGGCAAGACGAAAAGGTTTCTTGGCCCGAGAGAGCCGACAAATGATCTATATGCTGAAACAAACTGCAATTGTCTTTTTGCTCCCGCTCGTTCCCGGTCTGCTCTTGACACTGTTGCCATGATGACTTCCTCTATCAACCAGTCTCTGCTCTGCACTAAAGCCTCTACGATGGAGGAAAGCTATTATACCATCAAGCCCAGTGGAAGTGGCATGATGTGCAATGCAATGATGTGGTCTTCTATTTTTTATCCTGCATTATATGGGCTCACTTAACCTCCTGCTCCTCTTAACAGATTGGCCGGTGGCAAGGACAATCACGTTGCCCTTTGGTGCGAAATTGCCGCTGCCTGGAAAGTGCAACCGTATGAGGGCATATAACATATATACAGATGAATACCGCTCCTGGGGTCAACTTCATTGCGTAACCGCCTTTGATGTGTCTTTTGATGGATGAAGGTAAGAGATAAAGCTATATCCCGTTTAACTGATCAGTAATTAGCATTTCCACTTGCTGAAAATCTGAGCATACATTGCCCCACCCCTTCCCTCATCCTCTCTTCAACAACAAAAAAAAATCTTACAAAAATACAAAGGATGGAAAGATACTTGAGTGGAGAGAGAAATGAGGACAACGTTCCCTTTGGGGATCTCTGAGACACACCTGAGGGATATAGCAGTGTCCTAACACAACACACACACACACACACACACACACACACACACACACACACCACTGTGACATCTGTCTGCACTGCAGTATCCCGATGCAGCAAAAAAAAAAAAAAAAATCAAAATATGGCTGCGAAAACCTGATTAAAATCATCATGCACCATTACACAGACATCTAATGCTGTTTTTGGGGCAGAAGTTCCACAGCAGCAATATCTAAAAAAGGGGAAAGTGGGATGCAGATGTGGGGGGGGGGAATGAAGGTGAAAAATTCTGGTCACTACATCATTTCACAAAGTTAATCCTCAAGTTTCAATGTCATGACAGGGGATTGATTTACATAAGGCAGAGGTGATTTTTGGCACTGCAATAACAGCCTCAGTAGGTGGTAGATTACGCTCTTGAACTTGTGGAACAAATCTCACTTAAGCCTGAATTGTACTTCAGAGTTGAGCTGTCGCTGTGGGCATCAGGAGTGATTTATGGCCCTGCAAAGGCTTTACCTGTTGACTGTTTTAAGAGTGCTGCAAAACTTGATTAGCAGAGTTGGCAATTGGGAAGCGTCATGGTTTTATCCTTTGGTCCCATGATGATACAGAGCGCTGCAGTGAATATTGTTTTCTAGGAAGTCATTTGTTCAGCATTACTTAGAGGGAAAGATTTGTTGCCTGTCTTCGACCTCTTTGATGTTATCTTTACTGTCAACAACCAGCTTTATGTGTAGTTACATTTTCCATGCAGATCCCTGCAGGCTAGCCTTTATCTTGTTAAGATCTGCAGTTTTATTATCACAAATTGTAAAATAAAGCTTGATTTTTAACCCTGGAAACGATGCAGCTGATGAACTCTTTCAATAAAACAATCATTTTTATTTCCCAGATTTTAGTCTTTAGATGGAAACAACAGATACACATTTTTTATTTTATTAGAAAAATGTCTCATTTGTGATTTCTATCACCTAAAATCACATCTCAAAAACTGTTCCCTGCCTAATGCTTTTCCCAGTCCATCTGCGCACAGTCAGATCACGGTGATCTACAATGTGATCTAAAATACATTCACATATGCCCTGTTCTCTTCTTACATCCAGGGCCATTACAGCCCAGTGTACAACACTGCTTTCAGGGATATTCTTTCTGCAGAGCTGATCATGAGGATTATGAAGGGTACCTTGCTCTAGGACACACTCACTCACCAGGCGTTCTTTCTGTTCACAGCAAAATGAAGCCTTTTCACACACACACACTCGAAACACAAAAACGGAGGACTAACATCTCCTTAACAGCGTGCATACAAACAGAACTTCCTCAAATAAAGCTTTCTACATGCGGTGGAAGAAAATTATGCACTCAAACAAACAAAAACAGGCCTGGCAGACCACTCTATTTCTGAGCTGCAGCTCTTCCTGTCCAATATTAGCTTCTTCGCATAAACACATTAGAAGGGCGGTGAAAGTCCAGCTTGGCTAAAACAAAGATTTTAACCAAGGCTATTAAACCTGGCTATTAAACATTTGCACGGCAAGCATAACATTGATGATTAAAACAGAGTGTACAAAAATACTGATGTCCAAATATAAAAACCTGGCCTCTGCTGGGTGTTTGGTTTGAGGTCTGTGAGGAGGAGCGCCAGTTGGAATAGCTTTAAGGCCCACTTAGCCTGCGCTCTCCTCTTCACAGAGTATTTTCTTAGATTACTTTATTGCTTTTCTTCCCCCTATGTGTCAGATCCGGTCTTATATCAAAGTCTGTATCTGCAGACAGTATCTCATACTGAAGGGAAGTTGTATGGCAGGTGAAAAATCAGCTTCTTGGGATCCTGCAGGAAGATCTCATATGAGCACTTACTTAAAAATGTACTTTGCAATAATTAGATACACAAAGTCTGTCATTATCTTAAGTGCATTTAACTTGCTTTAGAGAGGACACCACACTGCTCTTGTTTATGTGTGCAACACAATCTTAATATACAAGAGGGACATGGCTGACACTTTCTATTATAAGAGCCTTTCCCCTGTCAGTTGGAAGGATGGGTTCATGCTAATGAATGTAATTACACTAATAAGCAGCCAATTCTCTGATAGTAAGATAAACAATACAGCACTAGCTAATCCCCCCACGCTCCTTTCCAGCTTGCAGTTTTAATAGATGAGGAAATAAAGGCCTTAAGCTCACACAAAGAATCCATCTCTTGACACCTGTGAATATGGAGAGCCCATGTCACTAATAGCCATTTTATTCCAACAGAGATAATGCAAGATGACATCCACCGCCATCCAGGCAGAATACAAAATCACCTGCTCTCCGATAAGTAAGTTATCAAAAGTGAGTTACTTCAGTTTGTGCCTGAATGTCCTATCAGCAGAAAATGTGTGTCAAAGTAGTCGATGCTGGCTACACAGAGAGCGGGATCCATATTGATTCTATTTAAGTGTGATATTGGCTGTCTTATGCCTCCACCGGGGAGCTTGTGTTCATCTATAATAAGCAGTCCACATATAGGACAAAGGTTTGTGCTATTTGAAGTTAATCCCTCCCCTGTTTCCGTCTATAGCTCACGCAAATGTCAGAAACAGAGACAGATGTACCTTAAATAAAAAGAAAATCCATATCATAATATCAGTACAATCCATCATTCTCGAAATCCAAAACATCCTTCCTAATATGCAATATGGTGGTTTCAAAATAAAACAATAAATGTAAAATATGTGTGGGGGAAAGTCAGAAGGTAATAAAATCCAAAAATAAACATGATACATCTCATTTTATGTGCACAAAGTGTAACAACAAGGTTATGTGAAAAACTACTTCTTGTCCACAGGCAGAGATGTCCTGGAGTCTCAAACGGTAATCTGATAGTGATAAGGCTCTAGTAAGTCACTAAATCTAGACAAATATTGGCCCTGCACCACATAAAACAACAAATTAGGAATTTTAACCACACGGTTTCCGTAGGAAGAGCAAAATAGTTGCACTATTCCTTTAAGAACAATCATTCCCTATCAACAAAAGTCCCTGATTAAGGCACTCAACCACAGATTACTCCAGTGCTGCTTAATCATCATCAGCAGAGGTCTGTGGTGGCACTCAAAACATTAAGGACATCTCAATGTACTCACCCCCTGCTCGTCCAGCTTGAGTAGCTGCTCCGGGACCTTAGGGGAATTAAGGGCCAGCCTCAGACACTGGATATTCAGCTCCGGGATGACGTATTCCAGCACTTCTTTCAGTGGCAGGCCACGGGCTGTGCCGTGTCTCGCAGTGGATGGAATGGCATCCTCCAGGATGGCTCCACGAAGTGTGGTCAGCTGACAGGAAAGACAGATTTTTATTGCCATGTATCTTATAAGGTCTTGGTGTCCCTTTGTACAAAGCGTTAAGTCTTTGTGTGCACTGCTTCCATTTAGGTCAGTCCGCGACTATATGCATTTGGATCTCATTGCCCGCACTTTGCTTGTATCATTACATTTTATTTCAGAGTGTTGGAAATGAAAACCAGGCTTGCATGCTAGCAGCTGTGTCATAATATCCCTTTATGTTACACCATATTATTTAGAGCAGCGGCTCCATTACAGCTCTATTGGAAAACATTAGGAACTCACATTCTAAATAATTAAGATAGGTTAACTGAACACTAGATGTTAAGTGGTATTTTACTATTAAGATCATTAATGTGCCAGTAAACATTAACCCAACAGCTTTGGAACACCCACTCTATACTCCTGTGCTGTTGGTGAACCATCACAGACACATTTATGCCCATAAACTCACTTCCATCTGCACACCCCTGTGGACATGAATGTCATGGCAAGGCTGGCCGACAGAGAAGCTTTCTGAAAAGCAGATTACTTAACAGACTCTGAGAGGAAGGGAGAGAGAGAGTGGGGTGGAGAGAGGCAGAGAGAGCCGAGGCTAAATGATAGGAGTACATGCAAATAGACGCTCCAGTGGTTGGGGAGTTAAAACATTTTTTGCGTGCTACTTGCAGGGCTACCATGACCCAGATACATTGTTTCATCGTGGGAGTGGTGCTTTAAACCAAGAATGGCACTGGATATCAGTGACATTTCCCTGCCTGACACATCTGTTGCACCTGAATTATTCAGTGGATGAGACCACCCAGCATCAATCAAGAAGAGGGTTCTGTACCACCAGGGACTGCGCATCTCAGCTTGTGGATTAATCAGCTTGTGTGTACATATGTGTGCGCATGTGTTTGTGTGAGAGAGCGAGCGAGCCAGGGCGATCACACCGACTCTGATAGACTGAACCAGTGTGTGCATGAGTGACCATCTGAGTCACCGCTGGCACCGAATCACTGGACATATTAGGGGTGCTAGGAGCAGATTTGGTATTGGGAGAGCAGCAAGAAGCCTCCTCTTGTTTTCAGGGGTAGTGGAGCATTCCTGCACTCCTGTGCTGCTTGAATGAACCGTTAGTTGTGTGACCTTAACATGTCATGCTGAGTGCAATATACGTAAAAATATCCTTTAAAAGCATGTTCTGGCTCATAGTCAGTTCTTTAATAAAATAATAGAAATCACGCACGTTTTTCCAAGAATAATTCTACTCAGATTTAAGGCAACAAGCAGAGCGTGTATTATATTTACCTGACTGGTTCTGAAGGTGACTCGATAGTTGAACTGCATTCCATCTTTCTCCTTCCCATCGTCAAGCCTCTCCCTGCGGACGCTCACTGCCACAGGTCCAAGATGGTCATCCACCCCGAAATAGTTCTGATGCTCTGGAGGATGAGAAAGAAAGATCAGACTTAAACACATTCAGCATCACATTAAGCGCTCCGAGCTGACATCAAACTGACTGAAGTTGTAAAAATTGTTGCGTCTAGACAGATTTTTGAGAATGAGAATCTATGATCTTGTTCATGTCTTCATCAAATCACAGCTTTTGCCTCAACAGAATATTTATGCTATTGAGTCCATATATTTATTTATCCATGTAAAAATTCTGTGTGGGTTATGTGAGCTGTGACACCGATTACAGAAAGAAGCCAGGGTCCAATTTTAATTCACTCAGGATTAGAACCTGGCTTGTAGGGGCAGCCCTGGGAATTAAAAAGTAAATAAATAAATATAAATACAGCCCAGACAAGTTTGACCTGCTCCAACCCATCGCTGACCCAAATACACATAACATCATGCTTCTCACGACAGCAAATGTAGAACTATGTGTTATTACAGGCATA
Source organism: Larimichthys crocea (assembly GCF_000972845.2). Classification (NCBI taxonomy): domain Eukaryota; kingdom Metazoa; phylum Chordata; class Actinopteri; family Sciaenidae; genus Larimichthys; species Larimichthys crocea. The sequence continues at coordinate 9,746,968 of NC_040013.1, forward strand.
TTTTTATTAAGCATGATTTAGTATTAAAATATAGAATCTTCTGCGTTTGTAATTCTGAAGCGATGGATTTATGATCCCACCACAAGTGTAACTTAATGCAGACCCTCAGAAGTATCAGAGAACATCACCAACAGGGAATTTTTGTATCTAGACTTAAACCACTACAGACAGTCTGCTCCTGCTTCTGAAGCAAACCTCGGCTTTATATAACACACAGGATACATTTCTGCTTTTCTTTCTATGACATATTGCTTTCATTTTATAATTGACTGTGCAGGGTGGAAGAATATTTGTGGAGACATAAGCAATGTGAACTTTCCTGGCTACATCTAACCCAGGACAAGCGGTTACGTGGTATGCGCCTTAAACCCTAGGCCACCGGGATGTCCCCTCTGGCCGGGCTCAGTGGAACAGCTGCTGGTCAAAACCAAAAAAAAGACACTTAGATCATTTAGAAACGAGGATTTTAGTGGCAGGGCCTGTGAATGTGCAGCTGGTCAGTACGTCCATCGGCTGAACAATTCAATCAAGAATAATGAATGTAAATGTTTACAGGAAATGTTTCCACTTTGATCTATAATTCGTTATCTCAAATACTGATGCTGAGATGTTCAGGACATTTCCTGTGGACATTCATAACAATCAAACAAAGTCTGCTAATGGTTCTAGTAGCCCCTCAACTCTCCAGTGTACAAACTCTAATGGGCAGATTCTCATTAAATTTTCTTGTCAGGATGCATTTTTTTTTTTTATTTGTGGGCACTCAGTGAGTTCTCCTCTTTTGTTAGGAGGTTAATTTGTGCAGTAAATTATAGTTATAATATTCTAATGGGCAGATTGACATGAAATGTACAGACTCTAATAATGCTCCCATGAGGATGAACATTCTAACCTCATTTGTGGTCAGGCTGCAGGAACAGCAGAGTTGCCAATGTGTTGTTGGTTCTTTCCAGCAGTTTTGTATTGTGGAATATAATGAAAAATTTAATAGACACTAGGGGAGTCACTAGAGGGACTTTAGGCTTTCAGTATTGTTAGTTTTAAGCATTGTAAGAGCCAGGACTCATTTCAGTTTTAAAATAAGAAGTATTCAATTTTAAACTCATTGAACTGCCAAAATGAGGCACTCAAAATACAGCCTACTGAATGAGAATATCATAAAGATATAGGATCTTTGTAAAACATGTACTTATGTTTGTATAATAACTTGTCTGATAAAGCTCTGAGTGTGTTGTGTGTGTGTGTCTCTGTTTAGGACATAGACAGGAGCAGAGCTTTGCACACAATAAGCAGTGCCTTGAGCAAACACTCCCTAATCCAAGCTAAAGCCGGGGAGAAAGACCTGGATTCAGCAGACAAAAACAAGAAAAACCTCCGCAGGGACTCAAAGCGCCGACATTCGCAAAGACATTCCTGCAGAAGTTTAGACTATGCATCTGTGCCATGTGGAGCATACCATGTATAAACTGATTCTTGTCATCGAATGCATTAACATCGGGGCAATGCACATATCAGCATGAATAATAAATGAACTGTATGTACAAGGCACTGCGGGGTTAACCGTCTGAGGAATGCGCAGCTTGTCCGGGACGGTGGACTGGGGGGGGGGGATGCTCCGTGAGGCATAAGGTCAAATGGTGGTAGGAAGAATGCCTATGCATACGAGGCCACTGAGCATTTGAATACCGACAGTGCAGTGAAGGGGAGAGCGTTGACTGTAGGGGAACGCTTTTTGTCAACAACTATAACATGTCACTGGCAGTCATCACTTGGTGTTGACAATTTGCCAAAGGTTGAAAAATGGATGACTTTGTTTGTCATGTCAAATAATGCCTGTTACCCCCACACAGCAGAAATGCCAAAGTCTTTAAAAGGTCCTACACTTTGTGGCTCTAAAAATGTAACCAATCATATAAGGCATGGTTTACATAAGTGATTTTCAATGATGGCCTCGACCCATTACCAGTCTGTGTAGTGTTGGACACTGGCTTCCAGAAGAAACAGAATAAAGGAGACACCCTCCATCTGTCACTATAATAGATCATTCACACTACGACAGATAAACTGAGCAAATTTCTCATTGAGTGGTGACGTGGTGGTGTTATTTTATATGACATCTAATAAACTTGGGTTCAGTTTCACACTTCTCTCCTTCTGTCAATAATGTGTGCTCGATCTCTTTCGCATGCCCACACCGGAGAGCTTCCTGTTGCTCTCTATCTCATGACAGATGTAAAAAAACAAAAAAACATGAAGCTAATAAAGAAAGCAACTTAAAAATATGTTCTTAAAGCTGCAACAGAACTGGAAATGAATGTTGTTATTGAGGATGAAGAGTGGGAGGTGGTGTGTGAACAGGGTCATAAAATCACTATAGCCCATGTGGAAAGATTCAATTGGAAATTAAAAATGAGATACTTCAAAACCTTCATGGACTTCAAAATATGACAAAAATAATACCAATTTATGCTGGAGGAAATGTAAGCAGATCGGGGACCACACTCATATTTTTGGGATTGCCCGATGTTGACTCCATTTTGGCAAGGGATCCAAGCAGAAATCCGGAGCATTCTGAAAATTACATTACCGCTGAACCCATTACATTATATACTGGGTTTGAATCCGGGGGGGGGATATAGGAAGAGAAAGGCCCAACTATTACAGATTCTCCTACTAGTGGCGAGGAAAATGATAACCCTGTGTTGGCTTAAAACCTCTACCTCCACTCTTCAACAATGGCGAGAGGACTAAAGAATGTGTATTTGTGGAAAAGATAACTGCCAAACTTCATGTACAAAAGGATTTGTTTTTGGTTTGTGGGCCCCTGTCATTTCCCATTTTGGATGGCCCGACAGTAATTTTGGTAACGGCTGGTCGTAAGAAGCTATTTCGGTGTTGTGTTTTTTTTTGTTTTGTTTTTTGTGTTGTGGGTCTCCTGGGGAGGGTACTTTCTCCCCCTTATTCTGGGATTAGTTTGGGTGGGGGTCCATCTGGTAGTTTGTCTTGTTTGGGACTGTAGGTATGCTGAGACACTAATTGTCCTGGTTGTTGTGTTCTGTTTTGTTCTTAGTGTAATGTTTTGTGTTGTTCTTTATATGCATAATTAAAAAAAAAAAAAAAAGCTGCAACAGATCTTGTAAGGTCGACTCAAACTGGTCTAACCCTCACCCCCACCCACACTACTGCTCTGCGAGACCACTCGTAACCATTACCTGTGTGTACCAAGGCTTAGGCAGTGGGTGTGGATGAAACACTTTGTCCATTAGCGTAGCCTGGGGAGAAACACTCCTGGTGCTGAGGGAGGGAGGGCTTTAGGCAATCAATAGGATCAATGTTCAGCCCAGGTTGATAAAAGCCTGACCTAAAGTGGTGACACACACGTCATGTTTGTGTGAGTGTGTGTGTGGATATGTGCCTGTTTTCATGTGTGCGGTGAAGCAGAGGTGACAACAGACTTGTCTCTCCAAAGAAACACCTCATGAAAGAAGGGCAAAGGCTGCATGCACATATGGAGAAATAGGCATCTTCTGTAAAATGTCAAAACAAAAGTGACAGCGGCACGAGACATTAGGCCCTGTGTTACCACGGAAAGAGAGAGATCGAATAGATAGACCACTTTAGGGATGAGTTGTGAGCGAAGCAATTTCACGTTAATGATTATCAGAGTGAGGTGAGTGGTACGTTCAAACATACTGTAAGTAGAGCAGATCCATAATGGTCTCATTAACCTTGACTGGAGATACTGAGTCTTAACTGAGGAATATTTTAATACAGAGTATCTTTTTGAAGAGGGTCAGGCAGCTCTCAGTGTGAAAGGTGAAGCAGCTGTTTTCTTGGGAGGCTTAAGAATGGGTAACTCAATCTGCTGAAAGCAGCAAACTTGGATGCATAGACAGGGAGAAAAACAGATATGTATATTACGGTGATGGGTCGGGGTCGGCATGGTATTTCCAACGTCTGTCATATAGGTGTTTTAATGAGGGGACCTGGGACCTTGGCATAGTTCTGCTGACCCTAAAGTTTTATAGGAGGGGTCCTCACACCCCTGCAGCCCCCGCGGGGAACAGCTGCAACGCACCCTCTCGCTCACCTCTCTCTTCTCACATGACTAATCACAGCTTCTCCACAGGGTTCAGAGCAATATCACAGGGAGGACACGACTGCTCCTCTCCTGAGGAAGTGAAACACACACCCTCGCACCCAACACAAGCCTGCTATTGTTCTGGACCTTATTTCATCTGGTCCTACAGAAATAACTGGGCCGCTGAGATATCTGACCCTATGAGCGGAGCCTGTTTCATTTGGGAACGTGGCATTGTGCATAGTCTTGTTTCAATGAAACTGATTTAGCCTGCAAAGTCGAATAATCCTTTAAATGTTCCATCATCATCACTGTTTAATCTCAGTAAACTCAAAAATCACATGTTCATCATAAGCATCTCTTACCTCTCCCATAGAAGTACTTGTGGTAGTAGTATGCTCCAAGGTCGATGTGCTCAATGATGTAGCGTTTGACCTTCTCCCTGTGGATAGGCTGGTTTTCTCGAGGCACCTCCAGTACAGAGACTCCTGCGTTGGTGCAGTGTGAACTTAAAGATGATTCAAAAGAGCAGCTCTCTGACATGCCGCTGTAGTTGGCACTGTTGGCTCTGGAGAGGGAGATCCTCCTCTCACCCTCACCGCCAATCTCATTGCGAAAGTGTGGACAGCTCAGCACTAAACTGTTGCTCTTCCCGTCCCCCTCATCAGCATCCAAGTTCTCCTTGGGGTTCAAGTCCTCCCTGCTGCCCAGTGGTGACTCAAACAAGGGGGCATTCCCACTGCTACATCCCGCTGCTCCACCATCTGTCCCTACTCCAGGTCCAGCCCCTGCTCCACCTCCAGACACTCCAACGGCTCCAGGTCCAGCTGAGGCAGCTGAAGCCCCAGTAGTGGTGTTCTTCCTCTGGCTCAGGTTAGCTCTGCTTGCCACCGCCTCGCTGATGTTGAAAAGAACGCTCTGGACGTCATAATGAGCAAAGCATTTTTGAAAGCTGAGTGGTCTCCGGTCATCCTCTATTGAGAGCCGCAAGGCATCACTCTCACTCTTTATGGTCCGCAGTTTCCTGAACAGAGACGGTTCTGATGACTCCGATTTAAGACGCCTCATAAAAGACTTCTCACGCTCTCGGCTGTAGAGGAGAGAGCTGTCTATGTAGTCATAGCCTGGAATATGGACTATCTCACCCCTGGCAATCTGGGCTGCTGTCTGCAGGCTAGGGGAGAGGGAGGCGTCACAGCGCAACAACTCGGGGAAACCCAGAGGTGGTATGCTACGGTGGTCCAGAGTGTCCACTCGGTAGCCCCTAAGCATGGTAAAGAAGCCATCTCCACTCAGGCCCTGGCGGTCAATGGAGGATGTGCTGCCGTATTCACGGTGCAGCGAGGCCCCAGTGTTTGGATTGACAGCGTTCTGGTCCATTATGTCCTCAGAGTCAATGTCACTAATGGTAACATCACTGTTACTTCGCTGACGGATCGGATGGAGACCCTTCAGCGGGGAGTGGCTGAGGAGGTCACTCAGGGAGTATTTGTCAGAGTAGTCTACCTCCAGACAGACAGCTTCGCCTTGCTCCAGTATTTCCACAGTGTGTTCCTGCTGGCCGTTCTGAAATACCGGTATCACGCTCTGATAGTTCGGTGAAGGCCGCCCGTCCCATCCATCTTTCCTCGGTGGCCATTCTGTCACCCTGGCTCTGACGCCCATTTTAGGCATGGCTGGAGTACCATTTGTTTTGCCTGCGCCTTCAGGTTTCCCCTGCATGTTGGAGGCTGGTGGTCCCATGCCACCATTCAGTGCTTTGAGTTTCCTGCCGAATAGCTCCTCTGATTGCATGGCTCTGGAGTATTCTTCTGGGCCTCCCACAATTCCCACAAGGTTTGATTTGTTATCCGTCACAGGGCTCAAAATACTCATATCCTGCTGGCAGACTCCTTGAAGAGCAGACTTTCAGGACCCTTCTTCATTACATCATGTGATTTGCTCAGTGGTGAGTGGAGGAGGAGCCTCTTTCCTGAGTCAATGGAGCAGCCGTCGTCATAACTCACAGAAGACGGCTGGCACGACGATCGACACACAGCATTTGGATGTCAAGGACAAGTGTCTGAGGAGCGCTGAGGCGCAGCGGAGTGGAGTCTTTTCTCACAGCGTGCCGCCAATGCAGAACGACAGCTGGAAGAGTTGGATCTGTGGCACAGAAACACAAACACAGAAGAAAATGTTAACACACTGCAAGTGGGTTAGAACAGAGTAACTGAGGCATTTTAATTTAAAACATGAGGAAAAGCACTTTGTATTCCTCAAAATAACTCTAAAACACAGCACATTCAGTTCAGCTATAAAAATGATCATACTGTTGACCTAAATCATCTGCACCCTGTTATCGTGTGATAAACTCCCACCAAGGTGTATGCAAGACGTTATTAGTTTTGGAGCTATGTAGAACATATCACCAAATACAGCTGATTAGTGCATTTGAGAGGAGCTGGTGCCATTATGAGTTTATAACAAGATAGATGTATATCTTTGTTGGCGCTTCCAGCCAATGCCTAACAGATGGTGGTGAAGCAAATTACAGCAACAAGAGGCAGATGTTCAGTTAAATGTTCGCATGTAACAATATCTGATCCAACCCGCTCGCAGCATCATCAAGCCTGCAAATTATACAGGAGGGATAATTTTGCATGTTCAACGCCAATGCCACTTTTGCTTTTTATCTGATGGAGGAGGAAAATTAACAAGGAGCTGATGAGGTAAATCGGCTAGAACAAATTTAAAAGAGTCGTAACAATAGACAAAATTCACTCAGATATGAGGCCGTAGTCCACTCCACTAGCGTAACTTCAGAGGAGAGAGTTTACCCTTCCTCCTTGTTTATTTTTGTTCAACTGCGGAAATGACAAACAGACAAATGGCTGATATCAGCGCTTTTATTCATTAACCTGAACATCAGAGGACAGAAAGAAGGAGAGTGAAAACACTGGTCGGCTTGTCCTTGAAGAGTAGCTTCGTTCCCTCTTGGGTATTTCTGATGTCAGATACGCACATGCTGCAAACTCACATGGTTTCCATTTTTATCCATAAGTAATGTCCCTGTACATAAGCTATGTAGACTTTTGTTAAATAGGAGATTGGATAAGGACAATGTAATAAAGATGCCAACAAACAAAGTCTGTACTGTGTACCGCCGCTGAAAGCAAAACTCCAAGAGGAAGTGAGCAACTCCAGGAAACACAAGCAGGATCCTCTCTTATCGATCTCACCCCAGACTATTGGGTGAGTTGTAGGTCCAGTGGGACTGAGTGACTGAGGTGTTGCACTGGATTCATCTCCTCCAATGCCGACTTCTGCATGGAGGCTCAGACCATGTGTCTGTGACTCACTCACTCACTCACTATATTGACCTAAATGCTTTTTTCTTGTTCTTTGGGGCTGCTGGTGTGCCTCATTTCTTCTAGTTCTGAAATCATGTGAAAATACTACAAGTTATCCAATAAACCCTGCACATCACAGAGAACAGGGTCGCTGGTGTTTTTTGCTTCAGTGAATATGATAACCCTGTTAAAGCTCCTCTCCCTGGAAGGTTTCTCTGTGAACGTGATAGATGAAGTTGGGCCAGACATCCAAAGTTTGCTTCAGCTCCGTGCACTGGCCTTAAATATGATAGCTTCTGTTTCCAGACAACTGTTTACATTTCTGTCGTTTACTGTTAAGGAGGGGGATAAACTATTTTGGGATGAAAATGTGGGCCATGTCAAAATTAGATACCAGTCAGGCTAAACCAAATACACTCGGGATGAGTGGGAAACATTGGAATAATAAAGTATGCGCTTCAGCCTGGGCCAAATACCGGTTAATGCATGCATGACCAAATGTGTAGGAACAGATTAATAATGATACCTCCTCAGTTAAATTTAATACCAAACTATCCACAATCCTCTCTGGCAACAAACCGCGCTGCCGCTGTATTTAACACAAGGCAAGAGAGGACAGCGAGATATTGTGTTGTGTCATGTGAATGCATAATGTAGCAAACAGTTCAAATATGTCTGTCTGTTACAGTTGGCGAATTATGAATAATGGAGTATGTGCCGGGCCGCAGCGTAGTGAACAATGCCAGTGCCAGTCATTTTCAGTACAATGTGTGTCTGTGTCTTAAAAGGCCAAAGTGGAAGGTTTAGATACGAAGTCGCTTTTGATTCTAATTTTTCTAAAAAAAAGCTTGAATTCTGAATTACAAAAGTGAATTGTCACATAATTTGTCTAATGTCCTGGTTTGGTTACCTTTATTCTTCTAAAAAGTGTAAATGTGCAGATCTAGTGCAGTGTAAATATGGCAATACTGTTCAAAGGAAAGTGACCTCTGCTGGCCCCTCTGCTTCAAACACTAGACATCCATCACCCTGAGGCACCACAGGAGATATCCTGTCACCAGGACAAACAAAGAATTACTATAATCAACTCTAATTTTTCCAACTATCTCCTTTTGCGGCTGGAGATTTATTTTAAGTTCCTCCAGTCGACCCATGTCATTCTCAGGACCCTTTCTCATGGTTGACAGGGAGCAGAGGTGACTATGGCAGTCTGCTGACCGGCACCCAAATGTCACGCTTTGACTGAACAATTAGAGCCGGCGACAGCAAAATGTGCCACCTGTGCAAACGGCTTTATCAATGGTGACACTCCAACAGAGGCTTTAACGGATGACTGGGAACGAGAAGAACAAAGAAACTGACATACTGTAATCTCAATGCATGACAACAAAACAGACTTTCACAGCAGTCCATGTCGAGTGGAGAGAAAAAAAAACAAGATAGAGGGTTGTAATGTGGTTAACACACGCAAACCAAAAAAAACTGTCAAAGCTTAACGTTTATTATGGCTGTCAGAAGAAAACAATATTATATCACCACATAAAAACAAATGGAGCAAGCCATTAAAATAAAATAAAATAAAATGACATCTTCTTATTTAAAATCAGTCTTTTTATTCTTGGCTGTTACATAGCATCCGAGTTCTGCCTCCGGTCTCTTTCCCCGCTGGTGATGAATTCATAGTAATAAAAACAGAATCTGGAGACTAGACTGTTTATGTTCGTAGTGTCCAGCCTCTCCCTGTTTGTGCTGCTACACGGGGTCAGGAAAGGGTGAACTGGCCTTTATTTCACATGGAGGACAGGACAGGATAAACCAGAGAACATGGTGGTCTGTGTTTCCTTTTCCTGCCTTCTATTAGCTACTTTCTCTGCGACAGTGATTAATGAACACTGTTGTACCATGTCTCATTCCACGTCCACACACCCCCCACCCCCTGCATCCCCCAACCAATAGACAAAGTGCCACGAGCTACTTGGTCAGCAGAATCTATCTTCTGTGTGACCTGAAGGAGGCTGTTTTCTGTCCTTTCCTTTGTGGCAGTGTGTACAAGGGAGGCAGCAGATGGAGGGTGGGCGGTCTGCTTTGCTAACAGCCCTTTATTACTGGAGTAATGCATCGCCATTATGGGTGTTTAAGACACAAGGCCTGGTGAACAGGGGGAAGAGGTGGAGGGGGAGAGATTGGAGAGAAAGACAGGCCTAATTACAGTAATGAACTCATTTTCTGTCTCTGATGTTGGATACTCTGTCTTTCATCTCGGTTCATCTAGAGAGGAGTGGCCCAGCAGTTCTCCCAGGTCTTAAAATAATCCTGACATTGTGGCCTGATTAAAGCCTCGGGAGATATTAATACTCTGTCAGAAAAGTGAACACGTTCTGTCCACCACCCTGAGATTAATAGTCTGTTATCACTGAGAGGCCATTTCACCAGACACAAAGGCATGATGTCAGCCAACTCTGACAGACTCTCTAGACTGACTTCTCATTAGTCACTTCTTCAACTCCTACACAACTGTCAGCGCGATCATGGAGAGGAAGTCCCCTCAAACAAAGCTGTGGACAGTCTTTTTGTTGGTTTGTGGTTGCAGTTCTCCAAATTATCCCAATGTTTACAGTAAAAGACTGATCAAACTGGGTATCATGGCACATTGATAAATATTTTGCTCCTCAGCTACATGAGTTAAAAGCAAAAAAAAAACATTTCAATCTATCAGAGATTTCTGGAAATTAAGTTATGCAAGGATGTTCCACTAAACACTGCATATATTATGTTCGATGCCAGTTGCAAACACATTTTGCGCATGGCATTATAAAGATTACTCCACTTAGAGCTGACAGCACTTCAGGAAATTAGGCACATAGTGTATGCTCAAAAAGCAGGTCCATGTCTCAAATATTCTTGAGGAATGCCAGATAATATGCATGTTTGATTTTTGATGCCAACAAGGCCCATTTCAGGTAGCAGTAATTGTCTAAAAAGCCAAACTTGTCACGTCCCAAACATAAGGTTACAAAGGTTTAGTACACTGTGTGGAGAAATTGCAAAACAGTCACCTAAAAGTCACAATTATGGGAACAAAATATCAAGATTTGCATATGTTTGGCAATCACAGGCACACTTTAGCTGTATGTTTCTGCCAGTGCACCCGTTCTGCATGATTACAGAATATCATAATAACAGGTAGGTGTGTTATTATATTATTCAGTACACTTGAAAAGCTGAAGTAAAAACATCTTGTAGATAAAAGAAGGCACATTTTCACATTCCTCTAAAATCTGCCACCCTCCACATTGTCCAGCCTATAGCACCTCAGGTCAAAGTCAAACATGTTTATTTAGCCCCTACCAAGCTGCAAGGCCACTACGAGCCCCGGGGTGAACGCAGACCTGTGATTATGGGCAATTATCTTTAATAAACCCTGGCGTAATTGAGCCATATTAATGCTCCTCTGTTCTCAGCAAGCAGGAAGTAGTAGCTGGCCTCGTCCCCAAGACGCCTCGACCTCCTGAGCTGAGGCCAAGCCATGATGCAGTCATCCTCTCCTTCTGCAGCCAAATTAGGGTGCAATGCGGGTTAGAGGCCAAGATGATTACACCAATTTTCCAGCTCATGGACTTCATCATATAGCGAGGCAGGCAGCGTTACTGTGTGAAGCCAATTTACAAGTCCTTCTCCACGCATTCGCAAACCACATTGTTTTTAGATCCTTGTTACCTGCGTTCAACTGTTTTACAGGCCGCAGCCAGTCAGACATTTTAATGTGTCACGCTGTGTTCATCATTAACACAGAAGAAGGAAAAAAAAAACAAGTGGAAAGCAAACAAACCCGAAGGCACGTTGCTTATGCTTCACTGCCCGTCATTTGATTCCTCAATAAACAATGAATCACATTCCACGTCACATCACACTCAAATACGATCAAATCTGCACTGCACACTATGTTAGCGTTTCACCCTCCGAGGAGTTGATTTAAAACAACGTGGGAGCTCTGTTTTCAATCCTCTATTGTGAGCAGCTGTTCCAACCTTGCGGTTGGAATGGGAGGGGTGTACGAGATGCTTTTGGGCAGGGCAGATATGAAATTCATCACACTTGCAGTTAGAGAAGGAGGGGTATGGAGGGGGCGGGGGGTGTATGTATGACTGCAACCAGACACAGGCATCTCCAATCTGATGAAAACATTTCTCTTTCTGCTTCACTGGAGCGATTCTTTACCTTAACTGGGTTAAAGCAAAGAAGAATGCAAGGGTTGAGATGAGAAGTCAAAGTGGTGGAGCGGGAAGAAAATAAAAGGGAGTTTTGCCAAACCTTCCTGAAAGAGATTCATGCAATTAAACCACAGAACCAATTAATTGGGCGATGTTATCCTTGAGAGTTCATTACTAGGGGCCTGGGAAAACAGGCATACCATCTTCCCCAAGTGCCTCCAAAACCAAAAAGGATACTGCGTGAGAGACCATGTGTGTGTGTGTGTGTGTGTGTGTGTGTGCTCACTCCAACTGTGGCTATGAAAGTATGGACCAAAAGAAACCAAATGAGCCATTCAACTTTTTCCTCTTTCATCTGCAGCTCCCACAATTCAACCTCACAACAGGGAGGAATCTCCCACCAACTGACACTCAAATTAGCACTGATGCTAAAGCCCTACCATTAATGGCCTATCCCTCCCCTTCCTGTACTCGGCGATAACTCACTAACTCTGAGCCGGTAAGAACCCAATCGTCTAACTCCACCCTCTCTTATTGTGGTCAGACCACCAACCGAACACCCCAATGTGCCAATATTGCCTGCAGGGAGTAATGCTGAGATTTTAATGGCCAGTGTGAATAGAGGGTCACACCCTCAGTGGGAGGTAAGGAAACCAATGAAATGAGTTCCAGCCGCCTTATCGAGCCTGATATGTAGAAACTATCACCAAACCACATCCAGCCTAGTTATACTTTAAGAATATTCACATAGATGAGAGTTTAACAATCACAGATGCTATGATTTATTTGGGTTAAGTGAGGTTGTGTAAGTAATAAGCTACAGAATTTAAAAAAAAATAATGCTTCACCAGTGATGGGTGCCAATTTGACAGCATCATCCATTAGAGAGGATATAGGGGCTGTCAGTAACCAAATTGGCAGTCAAATCCATCCAACATTTACCCACTACTCCCTCTGGATCTCACCCTCTGCTTCATGTCACTCTATTTCTATCATCATAAGCTTGAGTATGCTCAATCTGAAATCAAATTTGGCATGTCCTCAAAGGCTGAATACAGCTCTGGGTGTGACTAGAGGTCTGTCGTTCCACGCAAAAAGGGTGGAATTTGCAGAGAAGTCAAAGAGCCAGAAACCCTGATGGTGAAAGTTGAAATGAATAGCTGCACAAGCTCCAGCTGCAGCTTATGTTACAAGAGGGACTAGATGATTTAGAATCGGTCCTGGTACTGCTTTGCAACAACAAAAAGCAGACCGCATGTTTGTTCCCAAAACCAAAGAAGGAGATAGAATGGAGAGCTTACCCTTCTCTGACAACAGAGGAGGGGTATGTGTGCCAGGCACTTTTATGATGCGGCCAGAATGAGTTTAAAGAAAAGAAGTAAAAACTCCAAGTGGATAAACTAAGCGATTTATTTCCTAATTGCTTTAGAAGTGTGAATTTTCTCAAAAGCTCAAATTACTAATACTCAAATGTATGCAACACAAAGGCAGAGCTCAACACTATGCTCAAAATGGTTGCAAGGCTGGCATCAGCTTTTGATTGCCAAAACTGAAAATATGGTTATTTTTAGTCCCTTTACTTGAGGTAATTAAGATACCATGCAGCATCAGATTAATAATATGATAATAAAAACATGAAACATGAATACATGTAAGAGCTTTATTACAGTGACCAAACTAATTTATTTTTCAGTTTGTGTTTTTGGGTTTGTCATCCCCAAAGTTAAACAACTTCATGTGCTTCGCCATCATCTCTAAAACAGATGCCTGTGTGCACGTGAGTATACACACACACACACACACACACACACACACACACACACACAGTCTGGTTCCAATTGCAACAGCAATATCTAAAAATAGCCACTGCAACAAATACTTAAAATGTATTTATTTTGGGCTACACATTTTGCTGTCCCATTTTTTGATATTAAAAAGGGCCAAAAAATTGGTTCTCAAAATGGTTGACAATGGCAACCTGGTAAGCATTACTGTCAAGCCCTGAAAGATAATAAGCACGGCCAGGACCAGCTGCTTTCAGTGTAAAAAAAACAAACAAGAAAAACAACAGCCTTAGTAGACCTTCGTGTGTCCACGAACATATTCACAAGATTTCTCTAAAAGTTGCCTTTAAATCATTCTGTGTGTCAAATTCTGTCCAATTATCTTATTTGGAAATAATACTAAACACCAGAAAAACATTAACATTCGCCCCAAAGCTGACAACTAAAATGTGGAAATGATCACGTGACATTATTAACCACCGGGAGGTGCTTTGAAGGTGAAAGTTATAACTGTGCAGGGCTTTTTATTTGTTGCAGGCCTGCCATACTGCCCAAGAGAACATGACATTTCTGTTTTTCAATGTCCAATCAGCCTAAGTCCCTCCATGTTTACTCATCTGCAATCTCATCTCTCTTTGGCAGCCCGTGTGTGTGCACTCTGTCCCTTCAAGCTAAAATCTTCCAGTGTCATGTCATCACCACTGACTATTCTGACATGATCCAATTTACCTGGCAATGCCCACGATGACACAAGCACACAAACACACACAGTCAGCTCATACCAACACTTCGATGGGCATGACAGCAGCAGAGGAGGACAGGAGGATAAAGAAAGTACTTGCGTAGAGAGAGACTGGCCGAATGGAGGCCGTTTCTGCAGGAGCAAGAGGCGATTAGAGGCTTTTTGTTTACATCTCAAAGCACACAGACCCAAGTTGACCCAACAGCAGAAGAACAATCAGTAGAAGAGATAAAAAACAAGGTCAGACAGCACAGAGTAAACATATACCTTCAGCGTCTCATCAATTCCCCGGCACTGCGCCTCACAATGCACTGTGGGAAATGCCCACATTCACTAATGCCCAGTCAGTGCCCCCAGGTGCACAGACTTATGAAGAACAGAGCCTCTATCAAACAAGCGCTGCAGTGTTTCCAGGAGTCTAACCTCTGGCATGGGCGCCACTTCAAAAGACAGCCTTTATACTCGGTCTGCATTTTGATCTATATAAAACTCGAGTAAAAATCCTTTCAGCTGTTTCACTTCTTGATTGAGAAGACTAGACGGGGTATCTCAGCAAAAAGGAAGTCGCTTCATACCAGAATAAGACTTCAATACTCCCATAACAAGCCTGAAAATGGAGCAGCTTTCCACAGATATAAGACAGAGAACAGCTGGAATAAAAGAGGCCACAGAGATATAGCTATGTGCTGAGCTGCACTGTCTGATATCTACTCCTGTGGTTACAGAGCTTGCCCGAGGTCACTGCCCTCCAACAGTCATCTCGCCACACCTCATCTGTCAACAGTTGTGCTCTTGCGTGTAAAATTAAACAAAAGATAGCTGTTTGCTTTGCTGTGGACTTTGGGGTTTGGACTGGTAGTTATTTCTAGCCGTTGTCTTATCATGGAGGCAGCTTAACATGGACATGTTTTCCCTCACCAGTTCACCCCTGAGTGTGCTCTGCTTCATACTAGCAGTAGCTCCATCTGGGAAGTCTGAAGCACCAAGGGTCACCCGTGATCTGACTCCATTTCACATGGTTCAGGGAACAGTAAGTATTTACCCAACAGAAAATGGTAAATTCTTTTCATTTCCTGCACACATTCAAAATCTCATAATATCTACCATATGCTGTGTTACAGACAAAGAAAAGGGGTCCTGCCAGAAGAGAGTGGTTTGAAACATCATGATTGTGTATAGAAGCCAGCGAACTAAAAGAAGGCAGAGTCAAAGTAAATCTCATTATGAGTATGTGTACATATTTTTCATCTTGGTTTCTCTGAAAACATCAATCGACTCTTTCAAAGTAATAGATTTCATTGTGAAGCACCACAACATGTTTTGAAGCTACGCATGTAAAGCCTTCAAACGTTAACTTTTTTTTTCTTCTTCACCGAGGAGTGTTTTGACATGCTATATCCTCAGTAAATATCCACAACAGATGTTCTTAAAGCGCTGAGAGACCTGACTCTCATCACTTGGATGCAAGCGAGCTCATTCATAAATTCCTTTGTCACAGTTTTTCTAGTGCAAACACAAAAAACACCTTGCACTTTGCATATAGTGTTTCTAAATTCCAGTGGAGGAGAATGCAATGACATGACAGCCATCGATAAAATAAAATTACCACTGTGGCTCTGGAATGACGACCTTTACGTGCCAAGATTAACATAATTACTAACAGCAATCCATCAAGCGGGAGCTTAACCACAGTCACAGCACTGATGGTAGCTTCAAATTTTCACACTGACGAAGCATAGAGCTGAGTTGTGAAAAGAAAAGAGCCCCTGTTCTTGAGTTTAGAATGAGCCTCATATATAAAAAAAACAGCACAATAGTGGTAGAGTGCTGGCTGTAGGTAGTGCAGGAGAGAGGCAGGCCTCCTCCTGGCTCCACTGAAAATGGGAGTCTCCTGCCCTGATGCTCCGCCAGCTGGCTACATGCCCAGCGCCTGCCAGGCAGCACACTGCCATTGTCCTTTAGTTGTTTCAGGGTGATCTGAGAATTAAAATAGACAGGACAGCAGATCTTCTCTGTTTATACACACACACGGAATAAAGAATTACCACAGCGGTAAACAGTAAATCCACAATGCAGCAAGTTCAAAGATTTAAGTGATGTTGTAAACCTGGCTAGTCCCTATTCTGATAAAAAATTAATGAACACCGACTAATATGACTAGTGGAATACTGTGTTATTAGAAATGAGACAAGCAGCATTATCACGAAGCACTTCGCTGTGTGTCAGTTAACATCATGTAACAACCAGCATTAGTACCACACTAGAGATACACACGCATAGTTTTAGATGTCACTCCCAGAGCCTATCGAGGTCTCGCAGACTGAAGCTTCTGTATGTTCCCAACAGAAGGAGACCGTGTTTGTTCTTGGCTGCTCCAACAGAGCCCCATGAACAGAGAGCACTGTGCTGTGGCCCTTCTCCAAAAGGGACCATCTGTCCCCCGAACTTGGCCTAGCCACGTCGGCCTTTGCTGCTATGGTGAGACAGAAAGGGACGTGCAGGGTTGATGTGGCCCAGCAGGCCTCCCGAATAAACCACCACCTATTTCCATCAGCACACATCCCCCCTCTGCCGCTTCCTAGCAGCCTGCCGCTTACCCCGCTACCTCCATACCAATGACAGCCTGTCAGCGGCGCGCACTCAGGGAAAGGAGGGAAAAGAAAAGAAGGGGGTGAGTCATGGTGAGTAGAGCGCTCTCATCTTGTTAAAGGAAAGCAGTTAAATAAGTTGTGAGGAGTTCGAATTGAAAGCCCTGAGAACGTCCGTGCTTCTGCTCCTCTGCTGAGGTCAGTCAGAGTCCACATTGTCACATTATCAATGAGGAACATTGCAGCAGTGGAGGGAAGTAGGTAAGCAATGTGACACTGTTAAGACTGAGAACCTACACACTAACGCACAAACACATTCACACACAAAGCATGCTGACCGGCTGAGTGACCTGAGAGCGTGTCAGTGTCAGGATGCATCTGTTCCTCCTCTTACTCACTTCAGCGGTATTCATTTTCTTTTAAAAGTTTGTTTTTCACACTTGGCCTGGTGTTGCTGACAGAAATCTGGTGTAACGGAGACAATTTGGACTCCTGGGCAGCTCCTGGAAGCTCCAGAGCTGACAGGAGAATAAGGTTTAATCAGCCGGAGGATGCAAGGGGAACATAAGTGTAGGGAGGACAGGGGTAAGCACAGATACACAAATGAATCACTCCTTTATTCACCTTGCAAGAACTTTTTGTGCTGAGTCTGCCAGAGAAGCACACTCACAAATTCCTCCTTTGATACACACCACAGACTAGACCACTTAAACACACAATTGTCTAAAAAAATAAGACTTTTCATCGCTCTATAAAGAATGCGTATGCTGTGCATAAATGCAAGTAGAGCTAAGGTCAATATACATTACAGCCTCATATTTTTACCTATGAGGCCATTACATGGCAACAAAAAATATATATCAGCAGTTGCCACGCTTACCTGATTAGGAGGGTCCTTTTTCATCAGAGCCATAAATCCTAAGAGCAGAGGACACAAAGCCCTGTGAGACACAGTGGTAATAAGCTCACTGTGGAAATGCTATCCAAGTGCATTAAATCCATCAGCCACTTGTTGAGAGAAAGCTGCCACACTTCACAGCAGAAAGCCTCGAAAATAAACAACTCTTCCTCCTGCTCCTTTATCCAATCACTAGTTTGGGGAGAAAATGGAGAAAGATAGAAGAAAAAGAAGGAGAGAGTAAAATAAGGACAAGTCTGGCAGCCATCGGGGAGTCAATTTAGCGAAATGCATACAGCTGCCCCTTAATGCAAGCAGCCCTCTCCCTCCCCCTGTGACAAAGCCACCAACAGAATGAGACTGCAACATTAGCATATGTAAGGAAAAAGTAGGTGGCTGTGCCGGGTGGGGGGAGAAGTGCTGCTGGGTGTTGGTGTTGGTGGTTTGGGGGGAGGGGGTGGACCGTGACATTCAGAACTTCTTTGGGTAACAGGAAGGACAAGGAAAAAGAGGGGGCAGCTATTGTTCCCAGGAAAAGATGCCCAGGTCAGGCCCGTGACCTTCCAAGTTTTTGTTGCAATGACGGTGGGAGATGGAGGAATCCACTTATCCATACTCCATCCTATGAACTACAGCCTGGTACAAAGGTCCGTCTTACAAACAGAGCAAGCAACCGTGACCACCTTGAACACGCTGAGATGAGCGGAGAGAGACAGGACCACTGCTCTTCTTTCAAAACGTATAATCCTTCTCGCCACACGCCATATGCTGAGCCTGCATATTTTTTACCTTCTGCAGAAGCCAGAGCAGCAGTCAGGAGGAAGATAGGGAGGAGAAACACTGCGATTCTCCTAAGAGCCAGGAGGAAGAAGATCCTCTTCTCTGCAGGGTGCTACTCTACTGTGCATCACTGCAAACAGCTGTGGGTTTAGGGGCCTACACACACCAACAAAGACTGACTGCAGTGCAGCTTTTATCAAAAGATGTGAGGCCATGCATCAAAGGCTACGGCTGACAGCAAGCTGACCACTAACGTTCATGTACGTTCTGCGCATGCATGGCATGAAATAATAAGTAAGTGGTCTATTTAAAAGTTGCAACTGGCACTGTAAAGGTTTGCTTTGCTATGTGCTGGCATCGTGCCTGGTCTTTTTTCTTGTAGAAAAAGAAGAAGAACAGGAAAACCCATGTGAAACTGGTGAAAACAACTCGCTTGGCTAAACAGTCGATGCCAGACACTGAGTGGTCAAGCTGTGCCAGTTTTTAAACAGGCATATCCTCAATCCATTTTTCAAAGCTCTGTACTTTTTTTGGGATTAGATAAAGACTTCTGAGTAGTGTGTTCCTCTTCTGCGAACGCAGGTCAGCTGACTGTACGATGTTGTTTTTGTGCCATTCAACTTCAGCTTTAAAGAGAAGACGTCAGGCAGGCTTTAGGCTGTGTCAGCTGTCATTAAGTGTATGATCAGCTGCTGTTTGCTGACTCCAGTTTGAGGTTGCTCCGTGTGTCTTGGCCCAACAGAGAGTTAGTGAAGCCGACTTGTGACTGTAAGGGTTTGTGGTTGAAGTCTGTGAGCCAGCAGGTTAAACATGGGTGTGGGGACCAATAAAACGTTTCTCAACAACCACTGTGACACCTCAGAGCATGGCACATTTAACTAGAGCAGAGGAGCTGTTCGCTGGCCAACACGAGTATGTTGTGAAAGCCAGTTATTTCTGAGGAAGTCGACCTTCCCTGGACACATAAAAGCTAAATAAAGAACAACTCTGTGAGGTAATTGAGTTTTGATGATATATTCCTCCTTTGTGCAACATAATTGAGTTTCAGGAAGCTTAATTGGAAAAACACTAAACAGTGTCATTCTAACCACTTCCTGATGACTGCTTTGCTCTGTCTGTTTCTGGTTGGAGGTAGGAGCATGTTAATAGGAGGAAATGACAGACTTTAATCAAGCTCAATGAATGGCAGCAAGTACAGGTCTGTGTGCCACAATCTGCTTTGATCTAGCCTCTGCAGGCAGGTTCTCAGCTTTGATTTGAGTTGAGGGGAAGGAAAGAGTTTTATTTGAAGTGTGGGAAGCCCCAGGAGGTAACACTTAGGAGTTCTTGTCACTGCATCCCAGCAAACAGACAAACTATTCATCAGCCTACACACATGTGCAGCAGGGCCCGTGGAGAAACACACAAACCCACAAACACTGCTCGTTTGCACATGGACGACCGGGTTGATGGGCAATTTACATACCATGGGTAGTCATTACACAAACGGACACACATGCAAAACGACCTACATTCAGCAACGCTAAGAAAACATTTTTTCACATCTCATCTTTCACACGCCGAGGAGAGTTTTGAGTGATTTAAAGAAATACAATGACCTTTTGGGGAGTTCACATCGAGAATTGGAATACTCCTCCAGACAATGTTTCTGTTGATTTATAGATTCAAGATGTCTGCTGAGTTCCCTGTCACGACAAGACAAACTTTTATTTTGAAAAAAATACCTACTCTGGATTAACGTAAGGTTAAACCTCGTCAAACTGCACGCTCTAATGAAAAGTTTGACATTTTGGAAAATACGCTTATTTGCATTGTTGGACAGAGTCAGATGTGAAGATTCATGCGGAGCTTTTCTTGGCCCGGCCAGGAAGTTACTGCGTCCAGTCAAAATATAGTGCAGCACACAACCCCCTGTAACAATACTAGAGATATAACACGTTAATGAATGAGCTTTAGAGGTTCTGATAGGCGAGGTTGTTTTGGTTTTTTTGTACCTTTGGACAGCGTCAGGCTAGCTGTCTCCCCTGTTTCCTGGTTTTTATGCTTAGCTAAGCTAACTGTCTGTCATTTGTATTTATTGGACAGACTCAAAAGAGGTATCAATCATCTAATCCAACTCCCTGCAAGAAAATAAGTGTATTTACAGTGTATTTAAAGGTGTAACAACACAGCTAAGCATTAGAATTTGGGCAGAACGTGCTACTGGAAATACTTGAGTAACGCCTTAGGTGCTATTTTTGGATCAGATGACTGATAGAGCAAACAAAGCCCAGTGTAATCCCTTGTGTAAAGTCTGATCACACAATACATGTACACTCAACATTATGCAGGAGATAACACGGTGTTCAATCACACCCTCTTATCTCTGTAGTGGAGCCTATTGTTTGTGAAAAACAACCTTTAGAGCGACTCTTGTCATTCTGTGGTCAACCTGAAAAGGGTCAGCGGGTAGTGTGGAAACTATTGTGGCTTGCTTCGTAATTACAGTACTAAACAAGTTGAAACAGCATAATGTGGTAAGGAACCAGGGTTTTTGCGTGATTACTTCCACCAGGGGACATTTAATAATCCACCAAGAGCGAAAGGCACCTGTAGCCGCTTAGATTGAGCGTTCTTTCATGAGGGTGTGACGATAGCCAGACATGCAATCCATTTGCCGTCCAGTATTTTTAGTCCTGCTGATAACGGCATGCTGTGGTAAGACAAGTTTCTCCTTAGTTATGCAGAGTGGGAGAGAAGCTGTTTAGGGAAATGACCTGTTCGTCCTGCAGAGAAGAAGGGAGGAACAGCAGCTGGCAGGCAACGGGCAGACACAGCATCTCCGAATGTCGCTTCTCCTCTACCCGCCTCCCTCCCTTTTCTCTCCACCTTCTCTCCTCCTCTCAATTTGTTCCCTATGTGTTGTCTGATTTCATCAGAGAGCAGGAGCATGGGCTGCCACCACTACCCCTCCTATGCCACTCCACCAAGAAGAGAGCGAAAGAGAAGGGGGTAGTGGGCACATGAGGTGAGGGGGTGGAGAGTAAACAGTGGCTTTGCATCCCTCTATGTTGTTGCTAGGCAACTTTTTCTTCATATGACAGCACTGAGTGACAGCAGACCTCCCTTCAGAACAAAGAGGGAGGAAAAGCAGAGGAGCAGCACAGAGATGAGTGGTGATCTGGCGGTGAATACAGGGGCAGGCGCATTGTTGTTGAGTTTCAAGCTGCACAAAGCAACATTATATAACATTCGGACTAAATAAATCATTGAAAAAAAAAAGGTGAACATATTCAGAAAGGTCGTTCTTTATCTTGGGGCCAGGACTAACAAAGGGATCAGAAGATAAATCTGATGGGTCAGGAGATATTTAACTGAATAATAAATCAGAAAAACTGTTTTTTCTTTTAAATTACGGCAAAGCGTATTTTATTTGCGCCTCTAAAATGATTCAAATAAAACCAAGAAACACTTCCCTGGTCCCTACAGATGCAACAGGTGGATACTGCATCATTTCAAAAGCTACGCAAAACATTCTGTCTTTTGTGCAAATAACTTTCTCTCTGCTCACTCCAGATGAAGTCAACTTCATTTCTGTTGGTGTAATCACACCAATGGATTAATTTCTGAGCACACCAACAAGGCCACTGGCACACTGAGGATGTCTTCAGTAATTAAGTGCTTATCCAAGTCTTGTTTTTATTTTGCAGTTTCGAACACACTCTTTCATTACCTATGAACATATGATTAGGATCTGTAAGAAAGTCCTGGGGCAGAGTACCAGCGTTACCACCACAACCTACAAACTATACTTTGGCAAAAGTTGGCAGACACCAACAGATCCGGCTCAGCACATTCTGTGTGCAGCACAGATGACGTGCTTCATCCATAGGGCACATAATAAGGGTTTTTGACGATTGTAGGGGCTAAAATTAGCACGTGAATAATAATCACTGGCCGGAGAGCTGTTTTTCATTGGAAGTTTGGCAGGGGAAGAGGGTGCTGGATGCCAGATCAGGGGTGCTGCTCTACGGATGTGTGCAGAGAGAGCAGGCAGTCAGGAAGCGTAGGAAAGTTGACACTGGAAACCATATTGTTACCAGCAGTATGGGCAAAGTTGCCAGTGCTTTTAGATGACTATGTAAGATGCCAGATGTCTGCACCATGGCTGGCTAGAGAAGTGGGAAAAGATGGATACAAACAAACAAGCAGTCTGACATTGGCTATATTCATAAATTCTATCAACCTGTTGACATACCGGAGAGAGCAGACAGTCTAAAACACAGAAGAAAGGAAAGAGAAAGACTGTACTCAGATCTTTGCCGAGAATCTAGATACCAAAATAACAACAACAACAACAAGTGAAGTCCGTGGCCATCTGGAGCATATGTTCCAGTGCAGCTACTTCCTCCTGTAATTAATGAAGTTCTCCAAAGGGAACAGTCTGATTAAGTGAAAACTCTTCTTATTCTCCGTAGGCCATGTTTTCAGAGCTCGCAGAGAAATGGCTCTGACAGAATTCCTGAGAACTAGGCGGCCCTGGTTTGTCATGCAGCTGGCATCTCTTTTATGGAGTCACTTTCAAAGCTCCCCTCCCCTCACCCTACAAGTGGCATCAAAAACATCTGTTCGCAGGGCAGCCACCCACATGAGAGATTGCCCAGTACTGGCAGGCTGGCCTGCAGATGTAGGCAACAACCGACATGCAAATGTACATGTAAAGACCCAGACAGCCACATTGTGACAGTTCAGACAACAATATAAGTCACTTAGGGGGAAGGAGAGAGAGGAGTGGGGGTAGAGAAGGGAAAGATAGAGACTTAGAAAGAAAGATGATAGGTGACGGGGATGATGATTACAACAACTAGTAGCCTTGATTTGAGCCAGTGTCTCCAGGTCATCTTGAAGGTTGTGCAGTGGTACTTTAAATCTCAAGCCAAAGACCAATTTGACCTCCATCCTTCAAAGCAGCCCTGTTCGTGTAGGGACCTGGTAATGCCTGGTGAAGGAGCAGTAGCACAGCTATATTAAGGCTACCGTGTCCAGGTATAAGATGCCTTAAATGTGCACTCTACTGGTGCTCAGAGCAGTGTAAAACACTGTGCATCATTAAGGGAAGTGTGCTTAAGTACTGTCCACGGACCTGTAAAGAGTCCAGAGTGGGTAGAGGGAGGCGATGGGAAATGGTCCGAGTTATTTCCATTCCCTCAGCCCGTTTATGGAAACATTATGGTAGCAGGGTTCAGTTCTCACGGAGGAGGAAAAGATTCGGGAAGTAAGACTGAGAGACAGGAGAAAGTGAAGGAGGGGGTGGAAGAGAAGAAGGAGGAGGGACTGTGGAAATGCTGCTTTTAGCCGTTTTCTCTGGAAAAGACCTTGCTCTGTGTGTGTCCTTCATTGTGTGGTTTTCCCTCTGGCAAAGGCCACAAAAGCCTCCATTTATCTTGCCTGAGCATCTAGCCTTATTGAGAAGAGGACCCGAAAGGCAGGCAGCCATCACATGTGCCAGGGTGACATGGCTTTTCCCTTGTTAACACTTTAGTCTTGCACCCAGAGTGCACCCGGCACAATCTCCTCCGGAGTGAGGGATTACTCCTGCCGACAAACGGGAGAAAAAAGAAATAGTACATCTGTTCTATATATTTGCATTTCTTTGGTTGAATCACAATGCACCACTTGACTCGATGGAAAGCGAACATTCTCAGTCAGGCGTGAGAAACCCACCCCATCAATGAGGCCTTTTTCCACCCTTTGGGTTTCTTTAACCAGAGTAACAGCACATCACAAGGAGCAGCTTGCACAAAACACAATCTGTCAACTCGGAGGCAGACGGGGGCCAGTTTATTCACGATTCGCTCTCATCAGTTTCTATTTACTCAGTGTTCTTGGGAGTAGAAAGGCGACCAAGTGCAATTTTAGGACATCGCAATGTGCGCTATTCAGCAATCTGCAGCTCTAATTGCAGAGTGAGTGGAATTTTCTACATCTCTAGCATTGAGGCACAACAGCTGCAGCTGGCATGGCATGTGGTGGGTGTGTTTAAAGGAGGTGTGGCGGCTAAAAGGGTGTCAAAGACTAACCTCCCACCAAGAGCCACCCACACACGCGTGCGCGCACCTACGCATAGACAAACACACAAATGGTTACATGCACATGACACAATCACACGGTGGTCTTTTTGCTCTCCACCTAAAGATTCATAATGTTAATGACACACCATCATGGAAATACTCTTTACCGCCACTCAACAGCTAATTCTTGATCAAACTGATTTAGAGAGGAGTCAGCTGCCTTAAAGAAAAAAAAAAGATCCAACACATAGTGTACATACACACATCCCATTCCTCCAGTCAGCTGGCCATCATCATGTCCTGCTAAATATCTGCGTACACACGCACTGTACATGAACCAATAAAAAGTGTGCTGAGAGGAGGAAGGGATGCAAATGCTCGCTTTTGTTCTCCATATCTTCTCCCTGGTCTTGTTCCCACCTCCTTACACATCATAACATCCTACCATCCCCCTTCCTGAATGCTAAATGGGTGAAAAAGTGTCCGGGGAGATGAGTGCGGATGAATTCATTCATTCCACAGGAGCCAAGTGCACTGATCCGACCTGGCATGAGGGCCCCAAGTGATCGAGTGACCTTTGCCCCGTAGAACTGATCGAGGCCAACGATCTGATGAGGTGCTCTTATGAAGGGGGGAAGGGAGTGTACGAGGAACAAGGGGGGTGGATGGAAAATGTCCCAACAGTCATAAGGAGGACGGTTATATTGCATGCTGCAGCATTTCCTCAGAGACGTCACTGGTGAATGCACATTGAAGTCCACTGACATTAATATTTATACATTTCAGAATCACACTGAAAAAAAGAGACGGAGTTAGATCTTTTAATGTACTTCCACCTCATTTGAGCACAGGAAGGTGTCTGTCCTTAATCACAGAGGTGGCCAGACTTTACAACAGAATACCAAATAAGCACAGATTTCCTTATTCCTCACTTCCTTATCTCGAAACTGCAGCTGGCTCTGAAGAATGCCACCAAGATGGCGGCATTTAGAGAAAGAACCGGGAACTAGCATCTTGTACAACATGCACTCAGGGTCACAAGCCTGGCGGAATCAAGAGGAAAGTCTTGCTGTATTTTAGGTAGTTTGCAAATGCGGCATTAGATCCAGCACTGTTTGATAAGATGGACGACTCCCACAGGCTGAAGCTATAAATAAAACCTTAGTCAACCTGCCTGGTTAATGAGAGAGACAAAGAGTCCTCCAGCACTTTGTTGAAGTCTGTTGGGTAATGTGTGCATCTGACCTTGACAAACCACCTCAGAAATATGAAATGTTTGAATTCTCACCATTACAAACACCCCCCGAAAGCCCAGACAGTAATGCTATTCAATACTAAATCAATAACAACCCCAGTCTTCCAGTATGGGACTCCCTGGGGCAAAATCCTATCAGGCCCAGGCTCATGGCTCAGTGTGGGTCTTTTTCAGCATCTATGGTGAGAAAATGTTTGCAAACCCATCATATTCCACATTGTAAACCTAGCCATGGGCATACTGTTGATACTGCAGAGCAACAACAAAAACATGGAGGCGACAAAGCAATGGTGCTGCAGCAATCCATGAAGTCAACAAACAGAGCAGCCTTTTAGTCTAACCAGGGAATTGGCTGTGTTTGCGCAGAGGGAAATGGAAGAAGTCTCCTCAGGGACCACCGTGACTCAGACTGCCTCTCAGTGAAAATTAAACAAAATGACAGGAAACAATTAACCTTCATTCATTTCACTCTTTACACTCCCCCCAGAAAAAGTCAAATGTCATCGCCGGGGAAAATGGAACTTCATGTGTGACCCGTGTGTTTACATGCACTTAACTAACCTGATTATTGTCAGCTTTCTGCTTTAAGCTGATTTATTCAGAGTCATGTAAATAAGAAACCGTTTCCTTAATCTGAAAATTTGGGAAAAATCTGCTTAGCTCATCGGGAGAAACCAAAAAGAAAACTTCCCGTCAGTATATTAAAGTAAATAAATTACAAAAGAAATCCATCAACAAGTGGAAAGCTCACGCTGACCTCTGACCTTTGGTGTTTGTGTGCTCCACCTAAACACAGATTATCTTGAGACAGATGAGAACAGTGTAATTATACAGCTGCTCCTGTGGTTAGATATACAGCACCTGGCTGTGTATCCAGCAGTTGTGTGTTCATTGTGTTTTGGCTCGAGCCCACACGGCTCAGTGCTGAACTGTATGTGGCCCTGCAGTCCTGTTTACATTTCAGAGAGGTTCCGAGGGCTTCCAGTAAACTCAGCCAGGGGAAGGTAAGCATGAACACACAGTCGTGCTGCTAGGCATTGTGAGAATTACTTATACAGAGACTTCTTGTTGGTATCCTAACATAGTGTCTGGGACACAATGTGTGGGACACTGTTTGCCCGCTTGTTATGTAATCTCATCTTCCTTTGCTCCTTCTTCTTTTAAGGTAGTAAACCCATATAAAGGCAGCTAGCATTCAGTGTCAAATGTGCTGCCCTTCTGGAACCCACAGCGTCCCACCCCCTGTGGCTAACCTCCAAACGTTCACAGAAGCTTTCAATACACTTCTGAGGAAGGGAGGAGGGGAGCAGTTGATCTCCTCCACATTGACAGACAGTGCGATTACAGAAGCAAGAGAAAAGAAAAAAAAAGAAAGAAAAAAAAAAATCAGGCCACTGTCACTCCAGATCATTATCCTCCGTCAACAGCCTTTACAAATCACATAAAAGGAAGGCTAGTCGAAATGATGTTGCAGAGAAAGCGGAGGAAGAAAAAAACAAAACAAAAAAACAAGCGAGATGGAATATACTACTCTAGCTTCGAATTAGCTCTGCTTGGCTAGGTCGGTGCTCCTTAAACACATCATACCGCTGCTGCAGCAGCCCGGAGTACAAGGAAAGGCCAGGCCGACTGCCAGCCCTGCACAGTTCAGCTCCTCTCGGCTTTAGCCTTCCCTTCCACTTTGCGTAAAAGGGTTTCCCACACACACCAGTAACTCCAGTATCTCAGGCTTGTCTAAAATAGTCAAAAGACTACTATGTCTCAGCAGCAAGTTATTATAGGCCAAAGGCAACATCATGTACAGGCATTTTTGTGCTTCAGTAAGTGAACACAAAGCCTACAGAGTAATGTCCTGGTTTAATGGTGTGCATAATTCAAAAGTATAATCTGAACTGAAGAGACAGAGAAAATATTTAGATTTCAAGGATATTGAAAGGAAGTAGAATGTTTGTTTTAACCAAATGAAGCTCTAGAAAACGAAAAAAAAAAAAAAGCTTCTAGGAAGAGCGCTATAAGATTTCTGATTTCGTCTAGCCAACACTTTTTGACTTTCCTCTGCTGTCACATGAAAGAATAACACAATCAGAAGAATAATACATTAAGTCACACCACTATGAAATACACAGAGAAAACAAGACTGCAAACGGACGGGCTTTTGTTATACTCCTGAGATTCCAGTATAACCACACATACTCAGTAAACTGCACTCATTATCATCTGATTAATGGATGAGCGGAAACAAATACAAGAATAACATCCAAATATGTTTTGTCAGCGCTTTTATAAAACACAATGACAGATTACAGACCATGACTAGACTTTCTAATTTGTCTCATGTCGGTGGGCCGGCAGCATGAAAGGAAGCAACAAAAAACAGACACTTTCACACAATGGATAAAAAGGCTGTTTAGGAGAAAGTTGCTTCCGGTAAAAAGGCTGATAACCAGAAAACTTGTACATTCCCATCAGTACTGTACTCTGAACAGAAAAGGCAATCTTCCAACAGCACAAAGCAGCCTCTGTCAAACGGCACAAAGTGGAATGATTAAATTATTTTATTCTCAGATCCTTAAATTCTTTTAAATGAGTAAATACGACTTAACAAATCTGCTTTACACTGTACAGTGTAACATCTATCTACTATCTACTTCACTCTCGACAACACTGTGGATGCACTGCGGTGCACTGGTGAGGTTAAGTGAAGGATACTGGCTCCAGCAGCAATGCCCCAATGGCTCACATTCGCACGCATGCAAACACACTAAAGCTGAGCACTTGATGGCACATCTGTCACGGCTCTGCTCCATTTCACTTGTTAATTACAATCAACCTCTATCAGAAACAAGTCGGCGTACTTTTACGCTTCAAAACAACTCATCCAATGGCTATTTTGCTCCTTAGCTTACGCAGGGTCAATTTGGCCATCAAGGGCGCAGATGCTGACGGGGGGGGGGGGGGGGGTTCGTGCAGTACAGGCCTACATGTTACGACTTCAAGTCAAGGTACCTTTGAGGACTTCAACATGGCTATTAAAAAGATACTATGAAATAAATAATCTTATGGCTGAGGAGTTTTATTTCTATATTTCCCTGTAACTATACAAATGTTTGTTTCATTTTACACCCATTTTTCTATCCTCTTGGTCAATTTGAAGTTCTAGACCAAACGCCTTTACCAAGGTGGTGTTCAATGAATAAATAGACAGAGACAGAAAGAGAACCAGTCTACAGAGGCTGCGATGGTATGCAGTCTGGACTGGCTGGATCACCCACACCCAATCCTGTCTGTCTATTCAGACAGACCCTTTCTTTTTCGCTACAGTAGGAAGGCGGTATGCACACCGGCACTAAACCAAATCCCTTCTTATCTCCCATTGGAGGCTGGCTGGGACCACAGAGGTCATCTCGCCCGATTGTTTGGGCCCGCTGAGGGGAACACAGACTGAGTTAACCCCATGGGTCATGACTGGTCCTTGGACGCAGTGGCAATCGGGTTAATGACTGGCCAGCACTCATTCTCTCCATTGTGGCCCAGTGACAGACACGTAGACAAAACATGTAAGGAGGGTCAGCAACTTTCAGTGGCCTTTTCTCCAACATTCCTGATATGGACACTAATGAGTCCCTTAGGGAACACGGGGTGCAGACATAATTCATCTTGGCAAGACACATTTTCCTATATGCTTGACTATTGCAAATCCATAATGCATGAACATGATGTTTTTTGGAGTGACACTGTTCAATGATTGGCTTGGTAAAACAAAGACTGATCCACCCCTGCTTACAGCTCTGACAAGTGGTGTTTGCACTGCTGTCCATTGGGTAGATCTTGTCATGAAAGGAGAAGAAATTAGATAAAACCATTGTGTGTTCACAACAGGAAACAAACTAATGGATTTAAAGGCAAAGCTGGAAGGTTGTGATTCGCCTCCATTTTACTGTTTAACTTGCGAATGCATCATTATTTTAACCCAGTATGGTTAACCAGTGGGGTGGGGTGAGGCGAGTAAATGGCAAGAGAGCTTAATTTTTTAAGTGTTTCGCAATTACGTCAATCAGGGCTCTTAAACAGTTGTGCTGTGCAGCCTTTGAGGTTCTGGTCTCATGTGTGTTGGTTCATCCAGATGCTCTCCACATTGTTTTTACGTTCATATGGCAGCATATACATAGGCACAGTGCCTAAGCCATATAATGGCAGAGAAGAAGTCCTGACAATGACGGTCCTCCTTGAAATGACCCACATTGTGTCTGAGATTATGTGGATTAGTGGTTTTCTTTCTGATATAAACAAATCTTACAGTTACATCTGTGTTGACTGTGTTAACATCTGTGCCTTACAGGAGATCATATGTAGCTCCGTCTGTCATTCCAGTGTGCAGGATGGAGCTCAGTTCAGAAAATCATGTGGGGTTTCAAAAGGTCATCGTGAAAAAGGTCCAAGCTGGTCTAAGCCGGTCATATGATTTTTTTTTTCCGGCGACACAGTAGTACTATCTAATGCATGGATATAATGCAATATATCATTCAATGTGCACTGCAACAAAATGGTTTCAAACCAGCTGTAATACAGATATAGTGAAGTATACTGTGTATTATCCATGTCTCCGGCTTAAATGATCAAATGCCTCATCTTTTCCATAATTGTTCTGACCATGCATGAGCCAGCAGTGATGGTGGAGTAGGTCATCAGAGGGCTCAAACCTTTATTCTCCCCTCCTCCCACAAATCCTACCTCCTCCACACTCCTTCAGCAGCTCGGTTGCGTGTCACCAGAGGTTGACAGGGTACTAACCAGCGATGGCGCGATCAACATTTGACTTCTGTCATTATGCCATCTGCTCCATACAACAGCATCCCCCTCAAGCCACTGATGACACTGCTTCTTCACTCAAATGTGCTTGGCACGGCAGTGAACTGCTGGTTGAGCGGCAAGAGGGTGGGAAATTAAAGAGCACATCAGATACAACATGTACAAGACACAAGGGACAGGCTGGTGGAGCAGCTATTTAAGCCAATTTTCTAGAGATAATAGCATCTATGTGCAAACGAGCATGCATAAAAATGTTCAATGGATCCATTTCTCTTTTAAAACCATTTAAGGCACAATGCAGAAATCCCTCAGTAAAATGCCTTTAAATGGCAAGCCTTACATCTGACCAAACACAGCATCCATCTGCTTCTAATCTGTTCTATCTACTGTAAGGCTTAACCACATCAGTACGGTCAGATTGACATAACATCTATGAGACACCAATAAATAAACAAGCGTAGCGGCACATGAGGGCACCAATCCACATATGTCCCAAAGAAACAAGCCACAGGCCATAACATCTCATTTGTGCATATCACATAAAGAGTGGAAATATTGTGCTGTGAAGGGCTGCTGGCGTCTCCTCGTGTTTCCCTGGAATGGATGCTGACATATGCCAGTGCCTGAACAAGCTGTAAAACATGTTGTTTTAATGCCATTAGAATGATTACGCATGAGATGTCCTACAATGCGTAGTTAAGAGAAAAATGATGAACAACCCAATACGCTAACCTTAGATCCAAACTAGAAGTATGTCTGTCACTGATGAGCTCTTAAGCGATCACAGATCTAACTGAGATCTCAAATCAATGTCCAACCTTCATCTCCAGTGAACACATCACGAACATTGCTCACTAAACCACCCACATCCATCACAAACAGACCCCCGTGAGGAACAAGGATCAATCCATAACAAAACATCAACCTAATGACGACATCTGTGCTTTCCCTGACAGTGATGAGTGGGCTTAAACCCTTCCATAAATCCAGACTGCTATCAAAACAAAGGCTGACAAAAAGATGGAGAGAAAGTCTGGCTCTCACAACAGGAGCAGGCAGCATGTGATCCCCTGTCTGCTGGTTGGTTGGTTTTGAAGCAACAGGATTTGGTCGGGAGGCCTATTGTGACTCCTGGCTAGTCAGCCAGCCAGCCGGTCAGTCGGCACAGACCAGACCAAGTTTCCTGATCCTCGTCACATGTGCGGGGTGTGGGATCTGCTGAAAGGGCGGGAGGGGGGTGGGGGGGCACATGGTTTGGCATGATTCTATGGTACAATAAGGAGAAATGCATCACCCCTAACAAATGTGGTCTGAATCTAAGCACTTGAGCAGTTTTTTCTTCTTCTCCTTTTACTGTTCTCCAAATCATGACTAGTCAGCACACAAGTAGCAAAGCACTGTGGGAACAGAGACAAAAAAGGGGAAAGAGCAGGAGACAGTGTCAGGCGCACTGAGGGGAAGTGGTGTAACAAGAAGACTGAAATCAGCCACGGCTGTTAAGTGCTTTCCCAAACCCAAAAGAGGCCCACACAACAGTGCGTGTGTGTGCTATGGTGTGTTCTGTGTTATGGTAATATCTTTATATCGCTTACCGTTAAACAAACACGGCAGAACGGCTGTAACTCTAGTGGGGCGTCTCCAGGCCCACTAGGCCACAAGACATCCCAACCAGCTCCGCAATGATAACAACTGGATATGGCCTGTGGGCATGTCAAAGGAAGCCATTCCTCTGCCAATCCTGACAGGTGCCTTATTGTTCAGCTGAGCACACATTGTGCACATAACTTTATTTTGAGAGACATATCTATCCAGCTCAATTACCCATTGTCTGGTTAGCCATGCAGAAAGCTCTGGTAGAAATAGAAGAGAACATATTTCTTCTTCGGGGCCCTGTCTCTGCCCTGTTGGAGGCTGAATGCAACAGATCTCTATTCAAACTGAGATTGAAAGACTTTCCCTGGCACTGTCATTATCATGGCTGCTGAATAGGTTTCCCTCTAGGAGTGCGCTGCTGGCAGTGGGTGAGATGGGGTATCTAGGAAGCCTCTTTGTCATTTACATTAGGGGAGATCTGGTCTTTAATTCACCTTTCATCTATCTGGGGACAGCTGTTACTTTAATGTGACAAAAAACACAGAATTTCCAACAGTAAATCCAAAAAGTAAAGATCATATGGTTGGTGTATGGAGTACAACTACATAATGAGGAAAGGCATGAATCCAAACTCAAGTGGAAAAACACGTTCGCTAATAGAAATATTTGCATGATGACAGAGAGAATGAGCAGATTAATGGGCTTGTTTTTTTGTTTTTTTTTTCGCTTTTGTGCACAATAACAGCAAATTATTCACACCTCACTACATATGTCTATATGCACATTCAGGAGAGTGGTCAGTTGAAAAATTGCCTCCCTGATGTGCAGAACTATGACAGCTGGAGCTAAGCCAAACATTTTTGGCATTAAAGGAAAATATGTTAAATGTTATACCAGGCCATCAACATACTGGAGCCATCTTAAAACACTCCTGTGCCTACTTAGCTCAGCACAGCCCCACGGAAAACTAATCCATCCCAGACATAAAATCCAGTGAAAAAATAATGGTGTCTTATTGATTTCAACGCTCCGGGAGCAGAGAATTCTTTATGCTTGATCTGTTCAGAGGGGAGCCATGAAGCCAGGAGGACATTTATCGAGTGCACTGAGAATTAAACAATGGAAAGTTACATCTACACTCACGAGCACCTTGTTGTTGTGTCTGCAGCTAGCCACCAGTCGAGGAATGGGCTTATTTGTTTTCCTTCATTGGGAAGTTAGTTATTGTGGAGGCTAAACTTCCTGCAGGAAGACAGCAAAGGATATGGTGCTGAAAAGACAAACAACTTGTCACTTGTTTACTCTCCCAGTGGGGTATACAGTGCAGTATACATGTAGATTGATAAAGCAAGATTGTACATACTGTGTGCAAGCAGGCTGCCAGATATTATTTACAGAGGAACCAAACAACTCATGTTAGGGGAAACACTTCTTTGTCTGGACATACAGACAAGCTCCCACTGCTGTGAAGAGTCAAGATAAACAGGAGTGTGTTTTTCTTTGAGCATTGCCAACATAAATAAAAACATATTTCAGTCTGGGCTTCCAATAAAACAATTAAATATGGCCTATAAGATTCTAGAAATGTTGGCTTCAGCTACAGTGGGGCATGAGAAGGCTTTATTACCCATGACCAGTTGGACAATGATGCCTTTATCGCCCCCCAACGTTTTCATGGCAGCACACCACTGAGCAAATCCATTCAAAAATATTTCTGTGCAAAATCCAGCCATATCACCCACAGCACGCGCGCACACACTGCCACCACCATCACCAAAAATCTGACGTCAACGTGTGATATAATTAACAGTAAAATATGTTTTTAAAATTTTATTTAGATAATATTTAGCCTGTCTCCAGGTGTTCTGCATTGCATTTGGTCTTTATGTGAGGCTAACATGCTCCATAATAAAAACAAAACAAAACAAACATGAGTCAATATCAGCGCGTAGCTCCCACCATACACTTCATGAATACATACAAATATGAGCTATAGATAGGCTGCAGCTGAAACATCATATCACCCGCTTCTTTAAACGTTTGCCTCTTAAATTACCCCCGCCTCGGTGCCTGAAAGTAACTTTACCCTTTGTGTTCACTATCACCGCCGATACGCCTCTCGCCACTCTCACTGTGCGTAGCGCTCCTCACTTTGAGCTGCAGCCCTACTTTTTACTTTGTTGGTCGGCTCGGAGGGAGAAAAAAAAAAGCTACGGTCCGGGTCTTACCTTTAAATGTGAGCGGCGTCCTGTCCAGTTTGCTATGTTGTTGACGTTGTCGCTTATCCTTTAAAGTGTAAAAAACCAGTTGAAGCTGCGGTAGTCGCTCTCACATCTCTCTCTGTCAGTCTCAACCTCCAGACTGAAGGAGCTCAGACCATGGATCCATCCAGCACCTATCCCCGTGATGACAACACGCAGGGAAAGAGGCTCCGCCCACCCGACGCCCGTACAAACTCTCTGCTGTTCACTCCAGTCCGCTGCCAAATTATCATCTAATATTAACAGGTCGACATTGAAGCGATAATATCAGACTAATAACCATTATAGGATAACGGTGAATACCGAGCCTGCTGTGTAAAGGAGTCCGGTGGCCTTGTTGTCTTTCACCACAAGACTATTTTAGTCTATAAGCCCAATAAGCCCCACAGTGGCACCATCTGGTGAACTGCAGAAAAGTTGCTCTCTCCCTAACTGCACCTGAATGAATTATATTAATATCAATTTTACATGTGTTCATAATTAGAGTTTTTCTGGATAATTTGCTATTTAATATTTTATTTTTAATTGTTTAAATGTGAAAACTTCTATAATTACACGTATTTTACAAATACACACAAAACCATATTTGCAAAAAATATATATATATAACAAAACTAAAGCAGACTTATTGATATTTAATGCCGTTTTAAATCAGCGCTACACATAAAAGGTCAACTGAAACTACATCTCCCAGGTATCCCGGGGAACTGTGTGACGTAAAATGCTCGCGACAGTTTGTTTCCATGGAGAAAGAAGCTAAACGCCTCAGTTTGCGGATTGGCTAAGTGCTAATAAGATAGCTGGCTCGCTTTATGGTCTCATGATGTCAGCAGGACAAGACAGCGACAACCTGGAGACTCTGTTTTCATTCGAGCTGCTGGTGGAGTGTATCCGACTCGAGAGAGAAAGTCAAGTTTCCGACGAGCTGGCTGTTGGAGTACGGTTACTGGATTTTCCAACGCTGCTCATTTACCAGCCTCAGAAGAGCATTAACCAACAAGATCAGCAGGGGGAACACGCCTTCAACAGGGGCAAGTCTTGTTTCTTCAAAATGAACCTGAGCTCACTGCACACCCAGCTCTGCAGCAGCCCTCTGTATGCCATGGTGCTGGATGTGAAAGAGGAGATCCCCAGATTAGTCGGGACTTCACTCATCTCTCTGGCCAAAGTGATGGACAGGATCAGGCTGGATGTGACCCGTCGTGGTGCTTCTGCTCCCTCGTCTCACGGTGAAAGGGGGCTCGTCGGTGTGTGCAACCTCACAGGGGAGAAAATTGGATCAATTTCACTGAGTTATAAGCTGCTAAGCCTGGGTGTTAGTTTACTGCCACATGTCACAGACAGCGGGGCTCTTAAAAGCCAAGGTGTACATGTAGAACAACATGTACGAGGACTCAACGTGAGGAAAAGCATATCGACAGACTTGCTGCCTCTTGACTGTGCACCCACTCTGGACAAGTCTGATGTTGGCAGAAACATCCCAAACAAACCATCAAATGAGAGTAACGTAATACATGAGGATAAACAGGACAACGTTGCCATGCGGGCAGAAAGACAGACTCTCAAAGAGCCTGAAAACGGCTTTGAAGAAGATTTAACTGTGTTTTGTCCGCCACATCTCTTCTACAATAACTCATCAGAGGAGAGAAGCAGAAATGAACAGGGTGATTGCAAATTACTCAATCTAGACTCTGAGGATTTTACATTCGAAGACGCATCTTCAGAGGAAGAGACGGCTGAAAATAAAACTGAGGGTAAAACTTCTCCGGTGAACCAGAGAGAAAGACATGGTGTAAAAACGTCAAGTGGGGCGACACTAAATGTCCTCGGGGAAGCATTACAGCAGTTGCCTCTGTTGAACGCTCTTCTTGTCGAGCTGTCACAGCTGAACGACCA
Source organism: Larimichthys crocea (assembly GCF_000972845.2). Classification (NCBI taxonomy): domain Eukaryota; kingdom Metazoa; phylum Chordata; class Actinopteri; family Sciaenidae; genus Larimichthys; species Larimichthys crocea. The sequence goes on from NC_040013.1 coordinate 9,783,248, forward strand.
GAACCCACACCAGCAATTGTCTATTCATCCCAACCTAGCCTGGATTTACAGGCCCGCTTCCACAGAGCCTTCGGCAAGGCGTGGGAACACAGCACAAAAGGTACAAACCAAATCGCTGCAGAAAGGCAGACAGGAGACTAGTTTGCATTTAAAGCAGTTACATTCCCCCAGAAACTGTTCTACACCAGTAGTAAGGCATGCGTCTGTCGGAAAGAAAGACAAACAAGAAGAGGGTGTGATTGAGAGTATGAGCTCCAGTACCTCTCCGAGGAAGAGGCTTGTGTATGGTACAACGAAAACATTTAATCTAAGGCTGCAGAAAATTTCTCCCCTGAAAGTAAAACGGCGTGAATGCATGGACTTATTACAGAGTGAAACACAGTCGAGTATGGCCAAAGGGAAGACAAAGTCAGGTAATAAAATCATGAAGTCCAGCAAAAGAAAATCAGCATTAAACCAGAGCTCCAGCCTCAATGAAAATATCGAGACAATGATACAAAGCATCACGGTGGACTCCGAAACAGTCACGCTAAAACAGAAAAACCTGCATGGCAAAGTTTGTGGTAAACAAGACGGACACTCTCAGACAATTTCAGAAAAAGCTTCCCCTTCTGAACGAGGCTTGAAATGTATTCACATCCCCAGTGTGGGCGGTGACGGTGTCGCCCAAAACAAAGACAAGAGCGAGCGTCACAGTGAATCGAATCAATCACAGCCTGAATCTGACAGGCACAGAGACAAAATTGAATCTTCAGGAAGCAGCAGATGCAGCACCCCCTCACTGTCAGACTCCAGCGGGGAAGGAAATGAGGAGGCAGACTACGCCGATGACTTTAACAGTCTTGAGCCCAGCGATGCCTACTCGAGTAGCCCCGAGCCCTCCAGAGCAAAGACTCCCAGGTCTCCTGTCCGCCTGGACTTCCGCACCTCCGACTCCGGCTCTGAAATTTTCCAGAGGAGAGCTGTCCTCCCTGTGCCGGTCAAAGCACCCAGCTCTCCACAGCGTACTCTGAGGGGTACACACATCATCCGGCCTCGAACACACACCTCGGCCCTCAGCTTTTCCTCTGAAGATGGTGACAGGTCGGCATCCTTACAAACAATATGCTCCAGAAAACGGATGACAGAGAGTGGAGGAGTGGAAAGGAGCTCTGGCGCTGACAGTTTTATGTCATCAAGAGGTCAAAGGAGCGAGTCGACCAGGAACAGCAGCCCAGTTCGAGGATTTTCTGTAGAATCAGTGTCGTCCTTTGAACCACAGGAGGCAGAGGAACTGGAAGACGGGCTTGGATCTCTGGATTTCAGAAAGGAGTATCAGGATATCTCTAAGCTAGTGGCCAACAAACTCCCTGGTTACACTATGTAAAGAAAAATATAGCTCCACATCATGATAGTATAATGTATAATGCTACATTATTTCCCTTAACTGTTAAACATATCAGCAGCAGTACTGACTCTGCTGTACATCTAGTAAATGTGTACGCTTTCAAATGCATCATTTCCCCTTTCAGTTCTGACATCTGACAACCTTTTTGAATAAAGAAATGCTTTCTCTGGAAATGATGGAATCATTTTACTTCTTAATCATTCAGCTAATGCTAGGCTCCTGTACATTTGCATAAAGTGTTGGATGGCGAGTCTTTTAGTAATACTGTATATAAGAGGATGGAAAAATCTTTCCACGCGCGCGTCATTTATGCAAATCAAGCCCTCGTTTCCAGCAGAGTTGTCACAAGCTGAAAATCTCCCAGAGCTTGTAGGGCAGCTCCTGATTTCAGGGTATTTCATTTAAATACCACCTGCCACTTTGCATTCGGCCCTTGATATTATTTGATAAGCAAAACATAGACAGCTATTTAATTCATTTGAAAAACGGGTCGCTCTGTGTTTTGCATGGCAGTTATGTATACAGTGTGTTGAACAGTTCAGGGGTTTCACTGGGACTACTGAACCACTCATTTAGCAAATGTGCAAATGTATTATTATTAAGTCAGTTTAATCAAGTGCTGTAATTATATCCAAGGTATTTGTACTTTGAGTATTTTCATTTTATGCTACTATAATTATACTGCAGTCGATCGATCAGAGGAGGAGCTATTGTACTTTTTTTACTCTATCACATTTATTTGACAGCTCCAGCACTCATGTCAATTTTAAAAACAGAACAGTTCAAATGAGACAGATTAAAAAAAACAGCTGCAACTTTAAGCTGCTGGTTACACTTACATGATAATAATAAATTAGTAATATTAAACCACAGGATAGGATCCAATCTGCATGATCTTGATGTTACTCTTGATACATTTTAAAAATGCAGGACTGAATAATAAATGCAGTTCCCTTTACTTAAGTAAAGCATGCAAATACTTCATTTGTTTCCATCATTGACTGTATAATAACTACTATAATATCTGGCTTTAAATCAGAGGTTGTTGCGCTTATAGTTTCAACAGATGTTGAATCTTTGCGTTAAATAAACTGAATTTTTGAGAAAACAACTCTAATCTGTCTTTTGCTAAACGACGCCTCTGGAGTCTAGCGCGCATGCGTCAAGCGTGTGCGTACGCTGTGTACGGAAGCGCAGCAGCAGCAGCAGCAGCAGCAGCAGCGTGCTCGGTGCTGTGAAGTGAAATGTTCAAACACGTTTTTCTGACAGGACCTCCAGGTAACCGTGAACAGCCCGTGTGTCCGGCGGTGCTCGACTTAAACTCGCTGTAAATCCTCAGCAGTCATTCAGCCGTGTTAACCCAGAGCAGCAGGCATATAGACAGTAACGCTGCTTCTCAGGAATGCTTGCATGCTATTATGCTACATGTTTAGATAGATAGATAGATGGATGGATGGATGGATGGATGGATGGATGGATGGATGGATAGATAGATAGATATACTTTATTTATCCCAAGCTGGGAAATTATAGTGCAGCAGCAGCATTACACAAAGTGACAAGTGACAACAAAAAATAAAAATATACTATAAAGCAAACTATACATAATAAAATATCAAAATGCAATAGTAAATACGATCAAATAAAATATATTGTACAGATGTATATACAGCTTAGTCACCATGACTACACACTGTTTAATGCCTGTATGAATAAACTGCGGAGCCAATATGACTAATGCATGTATTAAACATGTCCCAACATATCACAGTAAGGCACTGTGACCCAGCTTTGAATGGTGAGTTTTGCAGTAGTTTGACATTGTCCCTTGTTTTGCTTCCAGGTGTGGGGAAAACCACCCTGGTGCAGAAGGTCTGCGAGGCTTTAGTGTCATCAGGAGTGGGAGTTGAAGGGTTTTACACAGAGGAGGTCAGGGAGGCAGGCCGGAGAGTCGGCTTTGATGTAGTCACAGTGACAGGAGAGAGGGGCCACCTGTCCAGAATCAGGTAGCAGCCGCCTTGTCATCCTGCCCAAACTCAAACTACCTGCTATCTCTCTTATCGTGCTGTTTTTAGTAACCATCGCCTCATTTGAACTTCCAGAGATGTCGCCGGTTCATCTCATGGCAGACGGGAATACACAGTTGGGCAGTACGTGGTTGACTTGCCCTCGTTTGAAAGCCTGGCTCTCCCCCTTTTCACAAATGTAAGACACCAGCACATGTTTCCTTCTTTCCTAAACTCATCAGTAGATCAGTCCACTTAACAAATCATCAAACCTTTAATTTTCTTTCGAATTGACGGAATAATTGGAAGCTTGCAAACACATAAATTCCATAGTGACATTTTTAGTGTTGCTGGTGCCGTCTGGCTGTCACTGACCGTGATTAATCCGGCATGTAAAGTGAGCCTGGACTGACGCCTACACATGCGCTGCAAAGGAAGGTGTCTGTGCCGTGGCGGCACATATTCCACTTTCATCTCACTTAAAGCATCTCTGTAATCACTGCAGGTCACCCACTGCGTGTAACTATCTGTCAGTGAAATTCTCATAGATGAGACTTTAACATGATGAGCCATTTCCACATTTTTAGCCACATGACCCCTGATGAAACCTGTTTTATTAATAAATGTCCAAACTGAGCTGCTATCTTCTCTTTCTTGTAAATAACACCAAGCATACATATGACTCCTGCTTCATACTAACATCCCCCTTTTTCCAGGTGGGGTCAGCCGATGCAGGCGGCAGGAAAGTGTTTGTCATTGACGAGATTGGCAAAATGGAGCTCTTCAGCCAGTCGTTCATTAGGTCTGTGAGGCAGACTTTAGATAGCTCTTCCTACACCATCCTGGGCACCATCCCCATCCCCAAGGGCAAACCACTGGGTCTCGTTGAAGAGGTGCGGAGCCGGAGGGATGTCAAAGTCTTTACGGTGAGCACAAATGATAACACACTCCCCGCATAGGGGGGGTATTTGGGTCAGTTCATGAGCGTTTAGGTCCCACAATAGCTACAGGACACTGTTTACACTGTATCCACTTGGTCAATCATTCTGCTCACTAACGCAGAAGGGGCATGCCCTGCATTATCCCTCTCCTATAGCAGGATTAACTCTAAATCATGCGTGACTGATTCAACAACAAAGGGTGGTCTCAGATGTCAAGATAATTTATCACGGAAGACTCAGTTATGGATATTGTCATGCAAAACACTGGCTGTGCTGCAATAGTTATTATGTCAAACGAGGCACTTTTGGCCAAACATATGATTTTTTTATTTCACTCATGAGACAGTAGGTCAGAGATGAAGTGTTTACAACATGTGGTCTGATAATCTCAGAGTGGACAGAGGCTTAGATCTTTTGAGCGGACCAGGCATTTGTCACAGCTCTCATGTTCTTTCTATTTGACAGCACAGATTGTGTAATTCTACATTATATCTGCAGACGACCTGCTGCTGATTTTTTGCTTGTTTCTTTCCCCACTCAGCTGTCAAAGGAAAACAGAAACTCTATCCTACAAGACATTTTAGCGGCACTACGAAACTGTCTCAAACAAACATCCTAGTATGAAGATTCAGAGGAAAAAACGCTGCAGGTGGAGTGTTTTTTTTTTTGTTTTTTTTTGCTGACAGCATTTTTTCCGTTTGTGTCGATGCATTTACAGCACATGCAGCCAGAGTATGGAGTGGATCCACTCACGCTATATAACAGGGTTGTGACCTAACCTGAAGGGCATAGCGAGCTGCTGGAAGAGTTAGTGTGTCACATGCATGTATTATGTACACTTTTTTTTTCTTCCTTATGCAGCCTTAAAATGGATTGCATGCTGAATAATTGATTGTGAGATGGAACACAGCGAGGGAATTGTTCAGTTAGTGTGTAAATACCCCGTGCTGTCAGAGTCAAAGACCGCTAGTCCTGAAAACGGCTCTGTTTTATTTTTCATTCAGCGGGTTGTTCTTACTCTGCGGCAGGCATTTCTCACGTATTCATTTATTACATTAATTTGTCGACGAGAATAAGCGGTGGTTAATTCATTTTAATTCATTTATTTTGTTGCCTTGTGAGCCGCACTTTTGTTTGTCTTGTCAACCTGAGGATGTGCTCATTGAAAATCAATCAATATTTAACAGTGCAACTACGTCCAATCCTTTCATGGTTTATTCATCCACCTGAATGAACAACAACAACAAAAAAAGGAAAAATAAACCGTTTTTGTCTTCTATCAGTGAGATTGTTTTCATTTCTTATATTTAATGAATGGGAACTTCTAATTTGTTGATCAGCAACAACTGATGAATCTTATTTTCATGTTCAGCAGTGCAAATAAATAAATATGCTTCACTTTAGTTTCAGGGATTTCATGCTCCATCCCACGAGATAATGGAAATTTCTATCCATGTGCAGTCATATTACATTAAAGGATAAATGGTGTAATATGGGATCTTTGAGACGTCAGCTCAAAAAGAGTCTCTGAGGGGGCTTACAGCTATAGAGTTAGACATGTTGCCAAACTAAAGGAAAGGTGACAACAAACAGCTGCTAATGAAATCTGACACATTCATGCTTTTTTAGTTCATTTGGAAAAGGTGAAGTCTGTTTTTAGAGAGAGAAGTAGCTCAAGAACGTTCAAGGTTTGTCTGATAGTTGAGATCAGACACACTCTCTGCATGAGCGCCGAAGTCTGGAAGTTGTATCAAGGTTTTAATAGAAACCCTCTGGCAAAGATATTTGTTTCAACACCAAAGCATCTTCAGGTCATTTCAAAGTGAAAATACATGGAAGGCCTTTCCATGGCTTGTTTTTTTTAAAAATACTGCTTGTATAACTGATGTAACCTGTCAGGTTGGCTGCAGAGCGAGCTGCCAGCTGTGATCTGCGTCAGACGAGCTGCTGTGGCAGCATCTGTTCCGTGGCCACCACTGACATACCTCTGGATCAACTGGCGCTAACAGTCACTGAATTGGCTTCAAAGTCAACATCACGATTGTCCTATATATATATATTTTTTTTAACTGACGTGGAAATATGACGTTGCATTGCTATTGTAGGCTCAGACAGGCAATTAGATTTGATGGTATGGTTCAGCCAGGCAGTGTTGCTGAAGGGGCTGACTCTCCTGATTGGACAGTGATCCTCAGCACCCTGCAGCAGGGTAGCAGATGGGTTATGTAACAGTGACAAAGCCTTGCCAGTTTTTACCAAAAAAAGGGTGTGTGTGTCAGTGTGTCTCGTTCTGTGTGTGTGGATGCATTTGATGTGTTGTGATGTAATTAGCAACCATATTGTTCATATTATGACATTATGGATATGTACAGCAGGGATTCTCAGCCACAAGTACCTCTGCAGATGTCAGGGCGTACGTGAAAAGATTGTGGAGTAGCTCAATGAAGGAAAAAGAAAAAAGAAATCAAACATACCTCATATGAACATTGATAGGGGAAACAGCTAATAAAGGGACTGAGGTTAAAAGTTTTGTGAGTTATCTTGTAAGTTAAGTGTTTATTTTATATACATAAATAATGTTCATTTAACTTAACTCATTTAACTCCCTTCCTTACAGTGGCTCTATGATCCCCAAGTGGCGGCCTGCTCCCCCTCCACATTTTGAGAACCACTGGTCAAAAATGTAATGGACATAACAATTGATAACAAGTTACAGTTCTAAGATTAATGGTTGAATAAGTAGCTAAAATGAAAATGTAAACAGTTAAAAGAATATTTTCTAATTAAATATTATTAATACTTATATTGTTGATGTAAGGATACTTGAGTTCATCCGACGGCTGTTTGCCAAGTCTGCCAAAACAGTATCGTAAGGTGTGTGAAATGTTTATATTTTATAGTAATGTTGGCCATCATGCTTTACATTGTAAACACCGTGGTTCATACATAGTCATTGTGCAGCTGTGACAATTGGATACAGTGTCAGGGGACTTGAATGTACTGATGCATGAGCAGGAGGGGAGGTGCGTGAAAAGCCATATAGAACAGCTTGAATGAATATGAAGTGAATTAATATCCATATCACAGAGATACATTTACACCATATCTGTGGGACAGATGTCTGCGTGGCACCCTGTACCCTTTATCCCTCCACACATGGAGGACACAGAAATGCGAAAGAGCTTACCAACAATCCAGGACAAAAGAGAGCTCGCTGGTGGGAGGGTGGACGGCGGGGGGGGGGCCCGGAGCTTAGATGAGGAAAATTCTCTCCAGTTATTGCACTTTGTTGTAGCAGCCCGGGAGGCACAATGACAGCTGCAGAGGGCGGACATATTATGATATATTGTCCGAGAAGCCTTTGGCCAAAATGCCAAACACAGCTGATGAAAATCTGACATATTGTTCAAAGACCATGTGGGAGATACACAAAAGCCCACTCCAGCTTTTCTAAAGCATGACTTCAAATTCACTGTTTATTTCCCAAGATGATCATATGATTTATTGAAAGACGTGGAGCTAAAGCTTCTTAGCGTCTGTGATGTCAGATTTCTCGGTGCCAAAGCCTGCGTATGGTAAGTGCTTAGCAGCATGCCCTTAAATAAAGGTAATATCTCAGCATGTACCGTGAATGTGAGTTCTCACAGTTCCTGCTGTGGCTTTGCATCGCCCACAGGCATTGTGATTTCAGGTATATACTCTGAAAGCTCTTATTCTCCTCTTTGTGCTAATGGGCATAACTAAGGTCTGCTGGTCTTGACAGGTGGGCAGTTAATGTCAAACAGGATCTAAAGGCTCTGGAAATTAAGCCATTTGATCTGAGTTCCTAACCACTATTCCATCCTGCTGCCCACCACCGATGATTCCTTAACCACTCTCCCCATTACATCATTTTCATGGGCTCCCCGGGGCTGCTGGAGGAAGACGGTGTCAGGTTTCAAAGCCTGTGTCCAGGCCACTAACACACCCCTCCGCATGCCCACCTTTTGAGCCTGGGATCAAAGCTCAAAGAAACACGAGAATGAAAATAAAAAGGAAATGCCTTTGCATGATTTCAACAAATTTGCTATTCATAATCCAGAAATGCTGACATAAATCCATACTTCTACTTCTATCTAATGGCTCAACTATAATACAAAAGAGCAGCCACTAAAATGTCTGTTATGTGTAAGGAGTCATGCTTCCTTCCAGTGACACAAGGACCATTTCCCATCAACAGTATGGGAGAGGTGGAGGCCTGAGGACACTCCTCTCCTGTTACACCACCTTCTTGGTTCTTTGTGAACTCCAGACCTCTTTGAATGACTGTGAGTCACCCTTCTCACTTGGCTACATAACAAAAACCCGGACTTTACCTCACCTTTGGGAGGATGTGTCATGTTGGCTGTTGTTAGTGGTTAGACAGGGGAAATGCAACAACCAAAGTGTGGAGAAGTGTGTAGGTGTTGTGTTTTGTGGCGCACATAACCATCGCCGCACCATATAATCCAATACTCAGAGAGGAAGCCTCCAGATTGTGGTGACACACAAGCAGAGCTAGTACTTCACAGTCTCTGCAGGGGAAGGCTTGAATCTCCCAGGGCTGTGAAGGAAGCAGTAGGCGCTGTCAGCGGACGATACGGAGGTCGGAGGTCAGAGAAAGGACACAAAGATCAGGGGCGTGGTGATCCATCGATCGGCTGTTGGTGCGTCCCTCAAGGCAGCAGAGGATGTGGCTGTCATTCCAAACTTGAAAGAGAAGAAAAACACACAGAATGTGTCTTTATTGTGGAGAAAACCCCAAATGTTTGTAGTCCATGCATATCAAGAAAATAGGTGCCATATGTGCTTGCAGCAACGATGTGAATTTGCCAATCGTATCACGGATGTCTCTGTGGATTATTTACTTGTCTTGCACTGGTAACATACATTATTGCAGTGGCACATGGACATGACTTGTATGGGGGTTTTGTATATAAACTGAACCAAAGCAGGCTATATTTTACAGTACTGTGAGAGGTTGAGTCATTCAGCCCTATACAATAATGATTCACAGATTGCTGACCTGCCATGATTAATGCCTCTGCTAGATGCTTTTGACAAATTTTTTACCACAAACACTGAGCTTTGCAAGCTGTTTCCATTCCATACACTACCATAGCTGCCCCGTGCATGCGTGTATGCGTATGTACATGCCAAGACCACACTGTGACTTTTGGCAGTGCTATATAAACTGAAAGGTGGTGCAGTGGTTGTGCCAAAACCCAGTGCTTCTTCTTCTCTTCTTTTCCATCTCACATTTGTGATGTGTGCATTGCATTGACGGCATGTCCATAGTGCATCATATTATTATTCCATCTGTTATTCTAACTGACATTTCAGCTACTTCCACTGCTAACATACCAGCACTTCAACTAATAACAGTGCACACACTTCAACTATCTCCGGCGTTTCAGCTTCGACTGAGATTTTGATCGCTTTCACCTTTTACAGTCCCGCTAACGTTTCAACAGCTTTCATTACTCCTTAATAAACTGTGTTTATCTTTCACTTCAACTGACAGTTCGACTACTTTCACTTTATCACATGCAACTGCACAGAGGGCTTAAACATTTGGTTTTAGCAACTGATTTCAACAAGTTTGGCGCTCACATTTCAAAAGACATTTCTCTACTGACACTTTAACCGCTTAAAGTGCTTAAATAAGACGCATTTTCTTCAAAGAATTTAGACTTTTCTAGTCGTTCGTGTATTCCAAAAAATCTTCCAGAACAAATTTAAAGGTACACCAAGTGACCTATTTCTTCTCCTCCCTGTGGTAACTAATCTGTCCCTCTGAGATCTTGTAGGGAATCGCTGAATATTTTGTAATGCTAAACAGCATTTTGCAAATTCTTTATGCATACGACTCATTATGCAGCTATAATGTGTGCGGAGAAGGCTTGGTCCCTCAGTACAAATGCAGTGTTGATTATGTATGTGTGTTTTAATCGTGTCTTTCAATTGTGCTTTTTAATATGCAATAATAAGGCTAATGATGTGAAGATGTTCCTGGCCTGGCCTGGCCTTTAATCTCGCTCTATTCATCTAATCTCTTTTCTCTTCAAAGCCTCCAGAGATGACAGAAAAAGCTTGATTAATAGACAGTTTGACCACAACTGTATTAAAAATGAAATTACAAATAAATCACAGCTGAAACAAACAACTGTTTTTTTTATGTTTTATTATGAATATTCTACAATTAATACTCAAAAAGTGTTAATACTAGACAGGCTTGAGCAGTATCAAACTGCTGATTTTCGTGTAAAGAAAGAAAACGCTTGGTGCACCACACACTGTACACGGTAAGGAGGGGAGCTGTGAAGGATATTGTTAATACTTAGTTATAACTGAGTCATCACTAGGATTATTCTGTAATGTGTTTTCTAAACTGAATCTCCTCTGAGCAGTAACCCAATAACACAACAATCCAAAGAATATAAAAGGAAATATGAAATAAGACTGGTGAGAAAATGTGTTTTTTCAATGAATCAAATCTAAAACTACACAGTGCACACACACACAGGATTGTTCACTTGATAAACACTCACAAGAAGACTTACTGTGGACTTTTAAGTGATTTATATAAGACACATCAAAAATAAAACCGTGGTAGCTCTTCCGATCATAAATACAGTCAGTAGTAGGTTTTTTTTTTTTTTTTTTTGCTTTTCCACAAATATGTGCACTGCACGTTGGAAACATTTTATGCGTAAAAATGTTCCGAAAAACTCAGAGGTCCCTTTTTCCAAAGAACTTTTTAAAGACGGACTTGTTACGTTGCCGTGGCAGGCTGGCATAGCTCCTCAGAGCAGAGTCCTGATAGGAGTCCTGCTGCCATCCAGCTAAGGCCAGCAGTGGAGGCTCAGAGCTTCTGCTCACGGATGGACTGTCTGATGACTTGTCTCCGACTACAAGCGTCACACAGTAGTTGGAGCCTCTTTCCAGGCCTCTGCCTCCGGGGGTGTTTGGCATGGGTTTGATCTTCTGAAAGGTTGCTGAAAACATTAAAGAGAGCATTAGAACAGAAGAGCCGTCTACGATTTACAGACACATTAAAGATAATTTAACTGCAAAGTAACCTGATGTGAAGGAGTGGGAGCGACGTTTGTTGCTGAACCAGTCGTGATCACTGGATACAGGGGAGTGAGGGGAGGAGGACATGTTGTCACTGGATGCTCCAGACAGTCTGTGAGTCACTGTCTGCTTTAAACTGACTTCATCATCATCTGTGAGGGAGACAACAATTATTAAAATCAGAAACAGAAGAGCTAAGCTGCGAACAGTGAAACAACAGCCAGCTGTCTCTTGGCTGTTCTGTGACGCGTTCAATAGGTCTAGTAAGATGATACCTTAGCTCCCCCTAGTGGTACATATTACACCTGCAACAGCCTTTCACCAGCTTCCTCTGTGGTTAGAGCACTTACAGCAGTCTGACATTACAAAGATAAATGAAAGCCTTAATTCCTTTTTGAACTCCACAGCATCCTCAAGGGCAAAGAAGCAAAACCAGCTGGGTTGATAAAATCATTGTTGGGAAAATGAATAAAAATCCTGTCCAATCAATAAAGACCATAGAGGAGTGCATCGTCTAACCACCGGTGTCTCGATGGGAATATTCAGTAGCTGACAATGGTCGGTGGGGCTTGTATTGCATCTGCTAAGTGTGAACGCGGGGCAGATGCGCAGTTAGTTAGCTCTCCCCAGGTAAATATAGCCTTTGTCTACACAGCAGAGGGCCTTACCGCAGCAGCCTCCATCTGTGGACGAGATGGTCGACTGCTCATCCACACTCCTTAAATGACTCTGTGACATGTGGGTGAACTCTCTGGTGAGGACTACAATCTCTTTGGTTTGGGCGGCGCCTGGTGCTTTGCGTCTGGGGAAGGTAGAGGTGACATCATGTCGGGAGGAGCAGTGGCATTTGGCAAGACCATGACAAGTGGAGCAGAGGGTCGGTTTTCTGGAAGGTGGCAGGGAAACATTATTATGTTATTGTCGCCCTGTAGCATTTTGATTTGAAAGAACTGCAGGTCAATAAACGATCAAATCTTACAGGGAAATAGGGAAGTCTTGATCGAACGGGACACTTGATAATGAAGACACAGACTCACTCTGACCTTTAAGAGAAAAAGGAAATGCGTAAATGAATGATTTCCACAGGATTAGTTCAGAATTAGCCATCATTAGCTCTGAAATGAAAATGTCTACCTGTGTTCGCTTGTATTTTCATCATCCATTTCTTCATCATAAAGCGTGAGGAAGCATTCAGCAGATATTCTGAACCATCACGGAGTCTGAGGGCCAGACAAGACGACTATTACAACCTCCACATTCTAGACAGGTCAAACATGCAGCTGTCTATACATTTATATCTGTAATATATGTAGTATATGTATTATTTTATGAGAATTACCGTAGTCGAAAGCAGTTGGGTTTTTTGGTGTACTCTGGTGCAGGTGAACACTCAGCTGCCATGAGGTTCAGCGGCAGGCCACATGCAGAGCTCTGCAGCACAGCACAGATTGATCATCACTGACTTCATACGAACCAACTCAATTATTTATCAGTTCTATTCTCTCTGCTCTTATTGTTGTAAAATTTCTGCTTACCCTCAGTGTATCCTTTCTATCCTGGTAGAAGCACAAGGTGTGTCTGTATAGGACGGCGTGGTAAGAGTTCCAGCCTCGGGAGGCTGCCTGTGAAAATAAGATAAGAGTGTGTGCTGCTGACTGTGGGCTTTGCATTTGCTGACCGTGCTGGCTTAACCACTGAATGGAGCATTTCTTACTTTCTTTCCTCCCAGCTGCAGCTTGTGCTTCCTCTCAAGCGTTCCCTCCATAGACTGCAGCTCAGGCTTTCCACTCTGGGAGGGTTTAAATTAACACCAACATTTAGATGAAAAGAAAAAAACTCCTCTCTGCGGTTAATGGTGAGAGCCATGTTTCTAACAGGCAAAGAGCTTAACAGGCTAGTGTCGCTCTTACCAGGGTGATACAGCGCCCTCCTGTGGCCACTGATCCTTCCTGATTCTCCATGTCATCTAGGCTTGGAGCAGCTTTTCTTTGCTGACAGACACCGTCCAAACCCATGTGGACTGACAGTAGACTCATTGACTGGTCCTGTTCGGAAAGAGAAGATTCCACAGTCATCACTGAGGACAAAACATTAGATGCTCATGCAGTCGTGGTGCCTTTAAATATCAACACAACTGTGAAAAAACTACAGGTTTAGGGCAAAATGACTTCGATTTCCACTCACATAATAATTTACACACAAATTTGTTCGTTACTCGTTATTGTATGAACATTTAAATGTATTACTTTTGCCTTAATTAAGACTCTATTAATAAGGTGAGGTGGGTTAAAGTTTCAGTTTCACCATCTTATTCTTGTTTACTTCTGGTGCTATCGAGACATGCTCATTGTTTTGGTTTTATTGCTCAGGTTTAGGTTTCAGGTTTCGACGTCACAGTATATCAAACGCTGACCTCACCTTGGAACAACCCGTGTGCTCATCCACCTGCTCCCCCACCTCTGCCTCCTCTTCCTCCTCCTCTTCCTCTCTGTATTGATAAATATATCTCTGATTATCCCCTACATCTGGCAGCTTCACCGGATCCGACGCTGTCTCGTTCACCGTCACTGTGGTCTTGCTTGTTGGTTCCCTGTTAGGAAAGGCTGCCCAGGATCTCCTGTCCCCTATGGTCAATGAAGGGTGATGACCTTTGGGATTTTGCTCCTTGTCGTAACCCAGCAAGCTCTGAATGTAGGGGGGCAGTTTGAACTCAGCTACAAGGAGATTGGGTGCTGAGGCTGTGGCCAGGTTCCTATAGAGCACAGCCGGGGTTTTAGGTGAAGGTGAGCGGGAACAGGGCTCTCTGGATTGCTCTGAGGCTTCAGACTCTTCCTGGTTGGGCTGGTACATGATGTCTGAGCAGATGCTCTGTCTGTAGTTGGTAGTCTGGTTCCAGATGTCCTCCAGTTCTTCTTCTTCCTCCTCAAACTGCTGGTGGTCGAGGTGGACAGGCTCTGTTTCTATCTCTGCTGTGTCTGTTGATGGAACCGATGATGTGACAGTGTTCTCCATCGTTCTAGTGCAGTCTATACCTCCCACCTCAAGGGACATGAGCCTCCCCACCACTCCCTTGGGGTGCAGGATATCTGGACATGGAGCATCAGCACAAAGCTTGATACTGCTGGATGTGGAGATTCCAGAGTCTATTGAGTCCTGGCGAACACTCACACTCACTGTTGACTTCAGATTCACTACCATGTGAGAGGCTTGGCTCAGACACGGAAGTCCTGGACTCTCTTCACGCACACTCTGGTGTCTTGCACTTTTATGATACTGGTGTCCATTTAGGTCTCGAATCAGCGTATGGACACTGGGGCACGTGTGTTTGTGTTCAGCTGTACATTGGACCTGATTCACATAAATAGGGGGCTGAGATTGCTTGCTGGTCACATCCCTTTCAGCTGTGCTGATCTTAACCTCTGATGACATTTTGTCCCACTCCTGCTCTGCATCCTCATGCAGACTGAACTGCTTTTTAGATAGATCGTTACATGGTACAGTCTGATCCTCATCCTCTTCCAGGGAAAGAGGAGGTGGTGGTTGGATGCTCTCGTCCACATCGGGTAGATCTTTCACTACAACTTCTGAAGCCTGTGTCTCGGAAAAGGTGATATCTGCTGAACTGCTTGTGACAGCAGGAGTGGGTCGAGTCTGTTTGAAGGAGCTCAGGGCTGTGTGTCTCTGGGAGAGTGGGTCCGGATCAGTCCCTGCTCCTTTTTTGGACTCCGGCGGGGCGATAGTAATGATGTCCTGAATACTGGGGATGAGGGTCATGTCCTTAGGTAGGTCGAAGCTTAGCACAGAGCCCAAAGAAAGGAATCTGCAGTGGCTTCTCACATGATTTGTGGAGGGCGGAGTGGTAGGCCCCTCTGATACAGCATATGGAGTAATGCTGTATTCCCCTGAACACTCTGTGTCAATGTCCTTCAGCAGGGGATTCTTCATATAGGCCATCGCTTCTACTCCATCTCCACTCTTTTGTGAACTCTTTTTTCTTCTGCCTTCCTTCAGCGGCCATGTATGTGTGTCATATGTGATCGCCTCACAGGCGTATTGAGGCATCCCTTCTGTCTGCTCTTCCACTCCCATGATTTTTTGGATAGTGTGTCTGCGAGCATCTCTCTTCCTCTTCCTCTTCTTGCCCATTCTCTTAAGGCTGCTAAAGATGGAGCTGCTGCCACTCCCCGCCGAAGGGTGGAAGGTCACATTAGCCATCTGAGTCACAGGCGCTAAGGAAGATGTTGAGGCGGAGGAGGGCGGCAAGAAAGTAGGGGAGGCTGAGGCTGCAGAGCGGCTCTTTTGGCGGGGCAGGGTGATACTCTCATACACAGGGGCCACAGCCAAGTTGTTATCCTTGACATGCAAGTAGGTACTTACCTGTAAAAAGAAAAGGATGTTAGGTGTGTTTGAACTTTCGTATCACTGAGACTGTAAATGCTTTATCGCACATGGTTAACCCCAGATAGACTCATGCATGCAGGAGCCCTGCAGCCATCCCTCTGTGAGAACAGGGCTGTTTTATGTGTTACAGATGAATGATGACATGAGACTGAGGCAATCAGCTACTTTTCAGAGACAAACATCAGCCTCTTTTTCCTCTGCGTCCCACACTTCCGAAAAAAAACAATGGATTCAGGAATGTACAGTCCTCAGACAGCGATGCAGATGTATAAAAAAAAAAACGACACGAAAGACGAAAAAAATTAGATGAAAGGACAAAGAACACGAACATGACTGCACACTTGGACTTAATCAGAATCGTATGTGGCTGCACATGCCGTCATATGCAGCTGTAATGGCTTGACCTTTCAACTCTGTGACTAATCTCTTGTTTCTATGGAAGCACCAGACTATAAATCATAGTGCGCAGTCTGGGGGCCTTTCTTGAAGGTTCAGCACCAGTTCTCCGTCTAATGACTGCGCCTGTATTGGCGTTTGGGACACACTCCTGCTGGGAGCCATTGTGGAGC
Source organism: Larimichthys crocea (assembly GCF_000972845.2). Lineage (NCBI taxonomy): Eukaryota > Metazoa > Chordata > Actinopteri > Sciaenidae > Larimichthys > Larimichthys crocea. Next base: position 9,799,646 of record NC_040013.1, read on the forward strand.
CCAAGTTTCATAGGAAGTGAGGGTGAGGTCACTTACTTTTACACAATTGGGGGCACAGCCACGGAGAAACAAACAAGACCAGGTTTACGTCAGGCGTTGTGGTGAAATGACAGAAGGAGAAGAGAGCGCTTCTGTCAACAGACTGTGTGTGTTTTTCTTACTCATCACCCTCATTCTGTCTCTGTGCCTGGCTCATTGAACTAGTTGAGGTCCAAAGAAAAGTTTTAATGTTGGAGGAAAGTTGGGTTGTAAACATACTGATTCAGTGTCTGATTTTCTGTTGGGAACTTAATTATTTACACAAGACACACTGAAAGGGCAAAAGGACTTCTAACAGATTCCTGCAGAGATGTTTTCACATTCACTTAAATCTAATATATACACATAAAGTTTACAGAACCTCAAGCTTAGATAATTCAGGCGGGTTACAGTCCTTTAAATGTCCTAGAATACAATTTGTAATCCATTTTTATCCGAAAAATAACAATAAAGAACTTAATAAATAACCTTTTGGGTTGACATAATATTATATGTGGTATCAATTCATTGTGTACATTACAATAATGAACTGAGCAGCAGTTACATAAAGACAGATTTGTGTTCACTAGCTGGAGTTCAGATGCATCACTACATTTCGTTTGTCATTGTTATTGTTATTTATGACATCTTTTATGTTTTCACTCATGCATTGTAAACATAGCACCTCTCCTTTCCCATCTCATTAAATATCACAGTGTGAAGCATGTACTTCACTAAAAATAGAATTTATTTGCTTTTGGATTTGCATTTATGACTGCAGCTAAGTAGGAAATTTTGACTTTTGACAGTAAAATGGTGTTGTCTTTTCTCACATTTACTGTAAATTTCCAACCGCAGTGTAGAGTAACTGAGATGGTGTGAGTGCAAATATGATAGCCCTTTGGCATGACCTGTTTCCTTCTACTCTTTTGCCTGGCTTGCAGACATGGCAACAACACGGGGAAGCTGCAGACCGGCTGTACCTTGTAACAGGGGTTAGTAGAGCATGCTGCCCCTAGAAAACAACTACACACAGCATGCACTCCCAGCACACTTTGAGACGCAGCATGCAATGCCAATTCACACCGCGCAATTTACCTCGTTTGCACTCTGTTGATAAATCTTTCTCTTTCGCTTTAAACTACCCAAAGTATTTTCCAAAAGCCCCTGGCAGCGCCTCCAAAAGTTTTTACAGGCAGAAGTTTGAGGCACAGTGGGCTAAGGGAGAAAACGGGGAAAAAGGAAGATATGAAGGCCAGAGGAGAGGGAGGAATGAACAGCAGCAGACAGTCGAGGAGGGAGATCCCATGCAGTGTCATTACAGAGAATGGATGTTACTGCACTGACTCTCAGGAGCAGCAACAAACATCATTCAGTAGTGGCATCGCATAATGGTGTTTGGTGGCTTTTAGTGTGAAGTCATGAGTGTGTGTCTCACCCTGTGGACAGGCTCAGAAGTCTCCTCCACTACCTCATCCGTCCTAGCAGGTGAGTCAAGCACCTGAACCTGGCTGTCCCCTGTGTTACCAAAGCTAAGGATGAGGTTGACCGTGCCCCCTAAAGCAGGGCTGCCGGGCTTTTTGAGGAGCACGATAGAAGGTCTGGGAGACTCTGAGGAGGTGGCCTCGCCGCTTCGTGGTCCAATGCTGTTCATGACCTCATACCCATCTTCTAACTGCTTCTCCTCCTGCTCCTGCTCAGCTTGTCTGAGTGGCAGGGATGAGCGTCGGCTGTCTCCTGTCGCCTTTAATTTGTCTTCATTGGCGGAGGTGACGACTGGGGACTGATGGGACATGTAGGCCTCTAGCTCAGGAGCTGAACTCTATGTAGGAAGCCATAAAAAAAAAGAATGAAGAAAGATTCACACTGGTGAATAAGCAGTACACACACAGTCTGTATCACTGATGTTTGTTTCCAAAAGCAAGAAACACATGTTGGCATGGTATTGTTTTCCCCACTTTTCTTCCACAGCAGTCAATCCTTCAGTCCTTGATTGTTGAGGTTTTGTGATTTATGATGAAGATTATCTTGATTATTGTGATTTATTGTTTTATTGTTTACAGAGACCAAATCTGCAGAACTACTTCAGGCTAAAGTTGTTTTGGTGGATTTTTTTTTATATAATCAAAGAAATGTCATAATGTGACTTAATGTGCGGAGTATGACAAAAGTATGACAAAAAAAAGAAAAAGGTGTATTTTATGTTTTTCAAGGATCTGTGCCTACAATAAATGCCTCTCTGCTGATTCACCTCTGTTATCGTCGAGCACATTGTGGCCTCAGAATAAATGTTATCTTGTGAAGACTCCTGTCTGCTCTTCTTGTGAAGCCACTGTTGTTTCTGAGCCCTCCAGTGCACCAAGATCCACCCAAGCATACTCCTCAGTTCCTCCATGCGCTCTTTTACCTGCAAGGCATCACGGTTTTTAAAATGCAGACAAAAATATATCATCAAAGTCAGTAGTGAGTCTGCTCACCATCTGTGTGAGGTGGTGATCTTTGTCTAAAAGGTTCCTCCCCGTGGCCACAAGCTCGTCAAACTCCTCGAACTTTTGTTCAATCTGCATGTCCAGCTCTGCGGCGAGCGGCCTCTGCCCGTCTTTCCCGAGATGCAAGGCGGTATCTGAGAAAATGCATGATCTGGTGTCTTCTGTCCATGAGCTGTTCAGGGGAGCAGAGGAGGAGTAGGAGGTGGTGGAGGAGGAGACAAGGAACAGAGCTGTGAGAAAAGCCATATATTCGAAAAACATGAGAATGACCAGACTCTCCCTGATAAGACAGACATTCATCGCCTTGTCACACTCCCAGGAAACTTGCGCTGACCGCCTCAGCACATCTTAAATTACACATTTCACTAGGGACCTGTGCTTGACAATGAGAACATCCTGTTCTTTCCTTGCAAGGATATTGTAATGGGCAGATGTTCTCACAAAGAGGATTATGAAACAGTGTCTGGCCCAGGAAGGGGTCACAACAACCCCGCGCCCCGCTTACATCATCGCGAGGTAGCTCCTGAAGAAGTCCTGGAGCTGCACGAACTCTCGCAGACGTGCTTTGTTCTCCGTCACACTCTTCCCCAGCTCTGTCCAGCCCTGCAGCATGGCCTGGATCTTTGCCCCAAGAATGTGCACTCTCTCTGGGCACAGCTCCTCCAACCGAGACGCCTGGTTCTCCAGCTCCTTTACCTCCTCCCTGATGACTTCATAGTCAATCTGTGGAGAATCACAATAAAAATCTATCATTTCTCATCATCCTCAGTATCACTCAAACAGCCTGTACCAATTCTATCTGTGTATGACGATGACCTCATCCTCAAAGCTTTATGCATGTTATTCAGTCCATATGGTTTACATATGGGCTGCCACGCTAAAGCAAGCTAGCAATCTTGACCATTTTTTTCCCTACTTTTGACGAGGCATTAATTAACAGCGTTGAGGGGTTCTCTGGGAGTAATACTTCATGTTTCTCAGCTACAGTACGCCTCAGGAACACTGAGGTTGTGGATGCCTGTCTGCTGACGGCACAGTTATTTCAGTTTGGAAGATTAGGTAATTTCTGCTCTTCAGCTGTATCAAGTCTGCACGCACACACACACACACACACAAACACAGCCATCTGTGTTTGTGTGTGTGTGTGCATGCGTACGTGTGATCAACATAACACTGCCCAAAAATGACTCATATAGATTTTTACCATCCCAAACCTCACCATCACCAACCCATGACCCATGGGCGCAAATACACACCTCACCAGATTTACTCACAAACACACACATACACACACACACACACACACACACACACACTTTGAGAGTTAACAGAACGATGACTCACACAAGCATAAATAAATATCCCGTGTGAATAATAAACTTTTGCACGCTCCATGTGTGTATGTGTGCGATTGCACGACGCAGTTTATATAATAAATGAAACACAGCACAAAGCGGGGTGGGCTGGCCCTTTTTTAGATGTGAGAAAATCTGGCACAACAGGAAACAGACTGTGGAACAATGTGTTGGAGTCGAGTGCGGGAAAGAGAGGAGGTGGGGGCTTCCCTTTTTTCATTACACCGAGCAAAATCAATGTGATGGAATTCTGGATCATTTTAAATATTTGCGCCATAATCACAACATGTGTCGGGATCTTCTTCTCACCTCCAGGTGGTCCTGCATCTCCTGCAGAGTCTCTAGGCCGCAGCGGTCTGGCTCACACTGGACAGCCATGTCTGTCTCCTTCTCCAGGATGTCCAGGCTCAGCTCCTTGCTACAGCACAAGCACTCCTCCACACGCACCGCCAGGCTGGCATGCTGGCGAGGCACAAAGTCATCATGAGCACTCGTAGGATGTCATTAAGTCATTATACTTCACTGTGTATTATTTGTTTTCCAATGAGAGCCACATTGCAAATTAGTGTTTAAAAATGGTGTCATGGAGTTCCCTCCGGGCGTGTGTTTGTGTGTGCATGTGCTCTTTTGACATGTGCTTTACCAAGAATAAATCGAATTAACGCAGAAACACTCAAGTGAGGAGGAGTGGTGGCTCGTTTGGGACCTATTAAAGTACACAGCCACAGACAAAAGGAAACCAGATGTGGCTCTATTGGTTTGTGCAGCTGTTTGTGACAAAAGTGGAGGAACTTAAAGACCATTCAGCACCATCTAAGATCTTTATAACTCAACAAACACTGAGGCAACCATCTAATGAACTAGAGCCAGAGCTCCCATGTGCACCCGCTGTCAATATAAACTGACAGCCATCTCCTTACCTTGCTCAGCAGCTCCTGGATGGCTTGGTCGTGGCTCTGTGACCGGCCCCTTTCCCGAACGGTGTCATTCAGCATCTCTACAGCCTCTCGTAGTTCCTCCACAGGGTCCCCCATGCTTTCTATCAGGGGTTCACCACCGCTACTGCTTTGGAGTCCCAGCAATGTTGGAGCTGAGGAAATCTCACTGTGAAGAGGCTGTTAGTTACAGAGAACGAGAGATTTGTTATCAAACAAGTCCAATATCACTGGAAAAGGTCACATCACATTCTCACATTTTCTCAATTACCCTTTGTAACACAGAAAATATGTGTTTTTTAAATACTCATATTGCTGAGTTTGGCACTATTTTTGCTGCCAGTTGTCACTAGATGAATACCTCACAATCAAACCATTAGCATTAAGTGAGAAAGGGTTTTTAAATGTGGGTGAAATGACCCTTTAATGCCACTTTTGGTGCTCAGCTTCTCACCTGGCCCAGGCTGTACTGATTACCACTGAGTTCCTGGCTCTCCTCCAGCTCCACACGCTCCAGGAACTCAGTCAGCATGCGTGTGTCCTGCAGCTCTGAGTTCTGCTGGGTTAGGGCACTTTGGACACGATGGTACCTGGGAAACACACACAGACACACCAGCAGGATTGTTTTTTAATGACCGTCTACACCTTAATCGTAATCCACATCTGCCTATACAGGCCTGCATCCATCAAAAGAACAACATTACAGAGACCACAAGAAGCACACTGAGTGCACATCATCATGCTGTAATCATATATCACGTGTCACATAAACATATCCTGTACTTCAGGCCATGGAGGTACCTTGTCCGTGCAGAGTTTATATTTGAGATGGTAAGGCGAGAAATTTCAAAGTGTATTTTTTCCAGAACAAATGAGCCTTAAGTTGCTTGTACGTAGCATTAAATAATGACATCACCCCAACTGTCTTACAGCTGCTTGGTGAGAGCCTCTACCTGCATCAATAGTTCCTCAGACTGCACAAGTGTCCATCCCTGCCTCATCTAACACCCCCACCCTGGAAACACTTAAACTGAGCTCTTTCCGTTTCTTTATTTTCTTTGGTTAACTCTGTGTTCTTTACAGAGTCTGAACTTGTGTTTATAGACGTTCAGGTACGTCCAGTGAACCAGCCAACACCATAAGGTTTGAATGAGAGTCTGTGGCAACAACCTGTCTTTAGTGTGCCAACCACCGAGAGGGGTGAACATGGAATGGGTGACTCTGACACACTCTGACAAGCTGTGGGTGAAGTGCATGTCAGGACTGCGGGGTAGACCTCACTAAGTGCTGCATGAATCACAAATGAATAAACTTGAGCCCTGCAATGAATGAGCACATGGAGAGTATTTTTTGCCAACTTGGATAAAAAATGGCAACTTATGAGATATATGGATATATATTTTAGTGGTTTATGGGGTGAAATTGTTTGTCTTAAAAAAGCTGGGGATTTCATGAATAAACTCTTCCATGTTGGACTGCAGACATGGCAAGCCCAAACCTGTGACCTCCTGGAAACACTGACAAAATTCTTACTTTATTTCCTGACCACAGTGACGAGGGAAACCACCAGAGTCTGATTGTTCAGATCAACAACACAAGTCTTCCATGATGATAGACATTAGGGGGATGCCCCTGACCTCTCCTTCTTTGAAAAACTCACTTTCTTTCCACCTCTCCAATGCGTGCCGGCAGGCCTCGTGTGTGCGGGTGACTGTGGTCGTGGAGGCGGTCCACCTCCTGCCTCAGAGCACGGAGCTCCAGGCTACGTGCTGCCACCTCTTTCTCCAGCAGACAGCTCTCCCTCTCAGCCATGCTCATTGTCTCAGGGTCACCGGCTAGAGCAGATTCCTTCATAGAAAGCTCCACCGACTCCAGCCAGGCCTCCAGGCTGCCCAGGGCCTGGAGTACTTTTACAACCTAGACAGTAGAGATGCAGAGAAGCTAATGATGTTGAGGTTGTGCTGTTTTGAATTGCAGGTGATTTATTGCAGAGAGAAAACAAGAGGTGATGTAGTGTACAAAGAAGACAATAAAAGATTTACCTCATGGAAGCAGACCAGCTCTGACCTACATTATTTGTAATAAAAGACTCACGCTTTCCAACTATGTCATCAATCTGGATAGATTTGCAACCTCTTTCCATCCCATAATCAAATTATATGGCAGCACAATTTATATGCCTTGGATTAGTCTTTATAAATTTCTCAGGGTATACCTTGTAGACTCTGCAAATTATGGTGGTACAGATGAAAGTAAATGAGCTTTTAACTACGGGTGTATGTGAACAGCACAGGCTCTGGGCCAGCATAAAGCTCCTCACAATGGGAGAACTAACCTAGAATCATCGATCATAACCATAAATTTCCCTTATAACTGTAGAGGTAAGTAACTTGCCCCCTTATGACTCAAGAGGAGTGCCTGTTGTGAGATGTTTTATGAATCTTACCCTAAACCCCAGCTCTTCTGAGGCCTGGAGAAACATGGCGTTCCTCTGGTGCCTCCTCCGCAGCTCTTCCCACAGGACCTCCAGCTGGCCTAGGAACTCCTCGATCTTGGCGCTGCCCGGGTGCTGTGCACGGACCAGCCCGCGGCCCTCCTGAGGAAGGAGTGTTAAACTGATGAGAGCAAGTGATGACTATGGACTATTTAGGTTATGAAATATAGACCTAATATGAACCTAATCTGCAGCTTTGGGTAAGTGAAGCACAGATTAATACACAAACCAGGCCTGTCAGGCTGCCCAGTTTTGTCTGGGATATTTTCATTCAAGGCATCCGTCCAGTGCTTATGTTTTAAGAGAACCCGTGAATATGACAGTGTGCATTGGCTTACTCTTTTGACCACCTCTATCCTGGCCCTGTTGGTGAGGATTTCTTGTTCCAGAGCGTGCTGACACCTCCTGGCCGCCTCCAGCCCTTCAAAGCTGGCTACTGAACACACCTGTGTGGCCATGGACACGTTGTCCTTCAGCCAGGACAAAGTCTGAGGTGCACAGTAGAGAAAACAGGGAAAGTGTTAAAGAGATGAACAGTAAACAATAGTGAACAGGAAGCACAGTGACCAGGATCCAGATTTTGTTTCTCATCCAAATACAATTACTGGAAATGAGAAAACAGTACCACACCAGTCAGTATACAATCACAGTTGAATGCCTGACAAATAATGTCTCATTTAAAAATGTGACATAATGTCTGTGGCTGGTTACAAGAAGAGAGTGTAATAGTGCAAAAACTGCAGTGCTGACTTGACAATTCATAGAAATGAATTCTGAGGTTGAGGTCCAGGATTTTACTCAAGATGATTAATTTTTGTTGATGTTCTGTAGAGTATACGGACAGTTGGTGATTTCTGGTGTGCCTGGCAGGGGTCACGTCACCTTGTCAGCAGACACGGTGAACTTCTGGAGCTGTACGTGAAGCTGTGGGTGGCCTCGCGGGGCGGCGGCAAGCTTGGGCTCTGCTCTGGGCTTCCTGCTGCAAAGAAAACACAGACATGTGACTCCAATTATGACTTACATAAAGACCTCTCATTATGTAAGTCACAGAAAGAGAGAGGGAGGGAGCGAAGAGGCGGGCTGAAATGAAATGTCACCTTTCCCCCTTCAATTGATGTCTGACGATGACATCATGTGCACAGGCAGGGCCGTCTCCCATGGGTAGGGAGGTGTGGTTCACTGATTGCTGCTCCTGGCTTTGGTTCCCTGGTGTCCTCCTACCAACCCCACATTCAACAGTACTCTGTGGACAAAAGAGTAAGAGTCTCTGTAGGAAAATCCAAAAGATCAGCAACATGACATGTGAGTAATGTTTTGCTTTCTCTGTCAGCCATCCACCGAATAAATGTTGACTGGATGCATAAACATCTCAAATGGAGGATTTTATCCACTGAGCAGTCACTAGACAATGAGGCGTTGCTGTAGCTCTCTGCTAACGTGAATGTTACAATGTGGCTGCACGACATGGACAGCTGCCCAGAGTAAAGTTTCTCCTGTAAATGACACAAAGCATACTTTCTTACAAAGGCTGGCTATTCTCAGTGAAATAACCCAGGCCAGGCTAAAGATACAAGCTATTTCTGTTTGACAGCATCAACGCTTGTAATAAAAATACTAAAGATGGCAGCAAAAGTTTAAATAAATTATAATTGCTTTATGAATGAACACATTAAGTCTAACACGGTTTCCAACATGTGCTATACCACTGATGACTAAAAAGAACCATTGCAGTTGGAAATATGACTTTTTTTTAAATAAAAAAAAACCCTATCCCCAACTCTCATTAAATAGCAGCAGTGTTTTTTTCAGCCTTAGATACTGATTTCCATGGCCGTCAACGTTGACTCTATTTAGGCCTATGTAGCTATAGCTGGAGCTTTAGACCTCTTCTATGTGCAGAAATATATTAAAGACGTCAACAGCCACTAAGCCTCTTTTACAACCATCTGAGTACTTTAAAGGTTGGCCAAAGGACTCAGCAGCAGGGCTTCCAATGAGAGCTACATGTATCTGGATCATTACAGAGAACACAGTGGGATATCCCGATTGTTGGTCTTTTTACTAACCGTCTACTGCAAAAAGCCAAGATCCACAAACCAATGTAAGAAGTCATGTACAATAATTAAAGATGTTACTTATTCACTTGTTGTTCTTCAAAAGGTTATTTTCTTTTGGTTATTTTTTTTAAATTGACTTGTGTTCTCTGTAACTGTGTATGATTTAAAATTCTAAGTCACACAGGTTTTAAAATGTGCTAAATAAACAACGTTTTGCTTGCTTTGGTTATGAGAACTTGTTGGTATAAATATGAACTAATGAAATGAACTGTGGATTTAGTACAATGCGTCCTATGCAGACATTTCTGTGTGAATCATACACACCATACTGTGTTAATTGTTCTGTATAACATAATGTTTTTTACAAATGCCAGTAAAAACAGTGTGGCCTCTGCAACAATCAACAAGGCAAAATATGCATCTGTCGATGCTTTCATGTTCAAAAATCAGTAATGCTGAATGTGCACGACTGCCAAAAAGCACAAAACAGACATTAATAATAATGTTTTATGGAGTAGCTTTAATTTAACCACGTTATTTTGGGAATGGGCTTATAGAAGAAGTGAGTCAGAGAGCTGGAGAAAAGTGTCGCCTCTAAAATGATGCGAGAGCTGCAGTAAATTGAAGGGATCTAACATCATACTTACATTCCAGTCATTTTATAGGCCGGTCTCAGTTTCATAGAGGCACATTATCAGCCCATTTATGTGCTAAAGCTGCAGAACTAACAAACTACTGTGATTCATTTGTTGGGGTCGATAACCATCGATGACGTCTCCTCCTCAGATATTTGCTTCTGTCCTTCATCCTTCACAGTGGCTTCCACTGTAAACAACTCCTGTAGCACGCTCAACATCGCACATCCAAAAGATCCTTTTAATGATTTGTTATGTCATTTTCGATGGTATTCTGCATTTTTAGGCCTTATCCAATCATCTCCCTTTTCAGCATACTTCTCCCTACCTGGGTAATGTTGATTCCTTTCTGTTTTCTACAGATCTCCTCTTCCCCTGTGCGTCTATCTGCAATGCGCTATGAAGTGATGTCAGCCAAGAACTATCACTTAGCACCAAGCCCATCTGGTCCACAGCCCCAGCATCTGGCTACAATTAGCCAGAGAAACAGACGATAGCCATGTTTACCTCAAGCAACAAGAGGCCATACCACTGCTAACACAGACATGGTCATATAGAGTCTAATGCATGTACGTGTACACATACAGACACTAAAACCTTTACAGTTACCTTTAATCACACCAGAGTGGGAGATTAAAGAGAGAAAGCATGTACGAGCATGCACGTGTCTGCAGACACATTGAAAGTACTTTCTACCAGCACACATTCAACTGCCTCAGAGTCACTATCAGCCCACAGACATGTGCAGCTGCGCCCTTACAAATACTGTAATCAATTCAGCACACCCGGGAGCTGCTAAAGCACAACGAAACTATGTGACAAATTACTTTTACTGTTCAACTGGTGGTTGAGCCCCGGCACTGAATTTGGCCCTTGGGCTCCAGGGTTTTGTTTCGAGTGTCTTATTAATCCTTCCATAAAGAGTAACGAGTGGGGCTCTCACAGACAGTGCACCCAGGTAACTCCCAGCTCCCAGTGCAATAAAGGCAACTAACAGCCAACGAGCTCGGTGCCTGTTCAGAGAAACAACTGAGTCTGGCCCGTTGCCCTGATGGACTCCTGTCACAGGTGGCGGGCCCACAGGGCCGGTAAGAACCTAAAACCATGAGTCAGGAAAATAAACGGAACCAGAATGGAAAGAGTGAAGTTGTCTCTCCTGGAGCATCTGGGTACTTTCACAATGAGCAAAACAAGGCTAGAGGCTCAGAAGCAACTTCACAAGAGCTTAGGGTCAACAAGAGGAGAGGAGCAATGCATTGTGGGATGCCCCTTGGCTGAACACAAATAGCCGCTGTGCAGTCACTTACGGACTATAAAGAGGTTTAATGTGCTAACTTAAAAGACTAAATATACACATAATTACTGGTTTTTAACATACCACACACTTAAGTATCTGGATCTCGTTTCTTCCAAAAGACGCTAACAGTATTTCCTTGTAGCTTTATGGGCCATTGGTTTACTATAGGAGCACCCACGTGTTCAATAAATCGCTGGTAGGCCTCCAAGATGAGGAATGTCATGTCTGAGAAGTCCACATGGTCGGCAGATTATCCACTCACCCTGGACTGACCCACAGACCATCTAGTAATATAGTAGTAATCCAATGACTGTGTTCTGTTGTTAGAACCGTTGAAAGCCAAGATTTTATTCTACCATAAAGTGAAATTTTCGGTCAGAGAGAAGGCCTATTTGCTCTGGCCCACCGTTCAACCATGTTGTACAGTCACGGCTTGACATTTTTCATGGAAACTTATGGAATTTTTGTGCCAGGGTAAATAACACCTCTAAAAGCTCTTCCTGTGACTCCTACGGGGCAATATTCATGACACTGGCAGAGTGGGGAAGACAAGTCGGCAAAGTTAGATATTTCTCTATCCTCTACAGTGCTGGTGTTTGAGTTTTAGAGTCAACCTGGCATTCATCCTGACCATCTTATCAAGGGCATCCTCACAACTTGGACATCAGATTACATTATTAAATGCAACTAACTAGCTGATAGAATGGAAAAATGGCAGCATGTTGGGTGCCAAGACTAGGAGCCGCTGCTGTACGGCACCAGCTCCAGAAACACTGTTATTTAGGAAAAACCTGCTTAAATTGTAAATCAGGCATTTTCCAAACCAAAGGACAAAGTGCGTCACTTTGTGGAGCCACAGAAGTCGTAGGACTGGAAGAGGCTGAGCTCATCTTTTACCAGCATTGATGGCGTTGTTCTCTCCCAGCCTAGAGCCACAGTGTGGTTTCTCCAGTAATAGAATGAAATAGTGAAGCTACTTACCACACAGCCTTTCAGACGATTCTGCTCCTCCTTCACCTCTTTTCCCATGATCCTTTGCGTCTCCATTCCCACATTGCACTCGGGTTCTCTGGCTGGTGTCAGGGGGTCAGCATCTTCCCTGGTGAAAGTGGAGCCAGTGGGAGAGAGTGTGGTCCTGTCACTCCTGCATGGCGAGCAGAGCAGGAGGTTACTGTGCTGCTGACAGCAGAGTTTTTTTGTAGGCCCGTGATGAACTCCAATTATGGCTCTGAAGTTTTCTACCAGTGTTTGTGTTACTTGTTTTAAATAGCTATGAAACGCAGCTGATAAGACAGAGAGATGATGTAATATTTGGATCTAAAGATAGCCTGCCGACGTGAGAGGCTCTCAGCCTGAGAAATATTTGGAAAGCTGGAGATGTTGGAGATGGATGTCAGAACTTTGGACTTGAGTTATTCCTGACTGTATTTATTATTATAAAAATGGAAAATCTTTTTTGCCCAGGTAGGGTATAAGGATTGTAATGTTATCTATTGGCCGGTCTACTGGACTGAGATAAAAATGAAAAACTACTGGCCAGACTAAAACTTAAATTTGACAGGAATATTCATGGTCCCCAGAGGATGATGGCTTTAAATTTAAACCGCACTGTATGAAGCACTTTTCAAAACAATGTTGACCGCCTCACCACCACTATCACTCAATGTTTCCACTTTTACACAAGAAAAAAATCTAATGCACACATTTTCTAAATTGACTGATGCTTCCCAAGATAATGATGACCTTTTACGTTTTGGACATTATTGCAAAGAATTCCACATTTTTCTCTACAGGGCTGTAACCAGTGTCAGTATATGATTTCTTACAGTTCACTCCCAGCACAGCATTGAAATGTGGCTGTACTCATTAAGTAGATATTGTTTCAAATAGTCTAAAAAAAGTCTAATGACGTAAAGGTCTGAATTCTTACTGTTGGCTATTAATGTAACAATAAATTTATTTTACAAATGCCATAAAAATAACTAAATATTCTTGTAAACATGTTTTTATCTTAGATTCAGCAGACTGTTCAAGGTGACGGCAGAATTTTAATAGTGAGAAGAGAGAACAAATCATGTTGCCAAATTGACTCAGTAAGCCAAGACATTATTCACCTCATACAGTAATCAAACACATGGTCAACTTCCAAAGCAGTCCAGAAAACGGAATATTATAAACCAAAAACTGGGTGGTGAGTGATGCTGTGTGTGGCAGTTGGTCTCCAAACATCCAACAGACTGGTCCTTCACTTTGCTTATAATTTTTCACTGATTGAAACCCAAATTAAACAAAACTAATCAAGAGGGAGAGAGAAATCTTTATACAAAGCTCATTTTCATTTGGGAAAACGTCCTCTAGGTTTTTTGCCAATGTAGACTTTAAATGTAGAGTACCAGAAGAGTAATAACAGAAAAATACAGTTCCAGCTCAGTGGAAACCAGCAGAGGACCAATTACTAGGTGAAATGGCGCATGTGTTCACAGGGCCACCAGAGTTGTTGTGCTATCCTTGGCCTGCTGTCTTACCTGAAAATCTTCTGAAGAAGAGCCCAGCAGTCCTTCACCTCACTCTGCTTCTGTGTGACGCCGGCAGCCAGCGCAGGATGCAGATTGGACAACTGGGATACGCTCACATCTAACATCTACCACACACAGGCCTGTAGGTTAGGTAGAGAAGGCTTCTGCAACACACTTTCAGGATCTGATCAAGCAGTGCTACTTAAAAGTGAAAAGATATTTCCTACCATGATTTGGCTGGCAATGTCACGTATTTCTCTGTCTCCAAAGCTGTCCAACTCTTTGGATGCAGACATGCTTTTCCTCTGAAAGAGAAAATGCTTTATAAGTAAACTCATAAAATGTGAATCTCTGATCTAAAAGAAAAGGAATAATCAAACCAATCGAGGAATTGTACCATATTATTGATGGCAAACAACGTGTTATCCGCCTGCTGGTAGAACGAGGACACCTCCAGTGCCAGCTGAAGATTTTCATGGTAGTTTTTTAGATGAGACTGGACCTTCAGCCACCTGCACACAGCAGATCATAGTGCAAATAAGTTCAGAGTTTATCTCAAGATTGAAGTTTCTTGCAGTGCACAGTAGTTCAACTTAAACATACATACATTTTATTGATGTGCTTCCTCCTGCTGGAGATATTTTTGCCATCTGTCTTCCCTTGTTTCTCCAGTTTCAGGGCCAAGTGGTTGATCTCCTCATGGAGGTTTCTGTAGAGCTGCTCATCCTGCAGTGAAACAGGGGAACACAATCCAACTATGACCTCAGCTGTCTTTACCATGCACCCTGGGAGACAAATTACTGTCAGCCATAGATAAATGACTGTGAAACCTCCACAAAATCGTAATATAAACCATTAACATATGGGAATGTGTATATTCTTACGTCATAAAACGTTGTTAAGCATTTATAATGTTTTTAGTCTTACCTGTTTCAGATCTAAAATTCTCCTGGTCAGCTGCATTTTGTCAACATTCTCCTCCAGGACATTCACCAGAGACTGCTCCTCTTCCTGCTGGCACACATAAAAGTCAGTGTTTATAGCTCCCATTTGTTGGGAACCCAACCATTATTTCTTTTCAGAGGCACCAGGATTAAACAACATTAGCCCCGCTACCAAGGTGGATGCTGAACAGAGGTAGCCTGCAGCGTTAGGAGAGGAACTTTGAACTTGATACTAATGTACAGAGGAAAGGATGAGCGGAACTAAATGGAGAATACCATCTCCTCTGGGGATGGATGCTTTATAGACTTCATAAGCAACATCTTCCATTACATTACCACAGGTCTATTATCAATCACCAGTTCCCTTGTGCCAGACATAGACATGAACAGAGAGATAAACATAGGCACTAGATTGCTTTTTGATAATGACAGGCAGATGTTTTACACCGGTGTATATACACAAACAGGAGATGTCTTCAGGATACTGAGCTAATTTCCTCTATTAGCAAGTGCTGTTTTTTGAGCCAATTATCTTGACAGCTGTTGATTAGAACTGTCCGTCCTCTTAATTTTGCCTCTGGCCCAACTGTTTTTGGTATTAATCATTACAGTTGGAGAGCTTGATTACTTTTCTGTTTAGATAAATGGGTAAAGAAAGGAAGGAAGTTTGAGGAGACGAGGAAGGAGTGTGGACAGGATCAGAAACATGAAAAGAGCTCAGGAGTCCGTGAAATGAAAATTAAGAATTTAAGAATTACGTGTTCTAATTTAAACACGTTTCGTATTTCACTTACATTAGTATCAGTGCTAGCACCCTAAACTGCACACATTGCCAAAAAAACAAGGTTTTACTCACTAGTCTAATAGAATTGGCTCTGAAAAGGATGACAAAAAAGGCAAAAATAGCTCTGCACATAGCAACAGAAAAGCAGAGGAGTGTTTTTCTTGCCTTCTCTTTAATCCATGCCTCCAGCTTGTCCACTTTCTTGTTGAACTCCTGCAGGTTCTTGGCTCCACCCAGGGCCCTTGTCTGATTTGCAGCCGTTTGTTTCAAGGTCTGCCACTGGTCCCTGAGCTGGCTGAGCTGTTTCTTCACCAGATCAGAGGTGGGGTTCATCTTGCAGATCAACTGCTCACCCATCTTTTAAACCAGAAAAAGAAATGCAGTCATTGTTTGTTTTAGGTGTAGCACAGACGGAGCGGCCAGACTAACATAGAACAGTGGCTGAGTTCATTTGACACCTCAGGTTTGTCAGGGACGTTGCTCATGTGCCAGCTGGCTTCACAAATGTTGGAAAACTGCCAATAATTTCTTGGATATACCCTTGAAAAATCTCCTGGTTCTGCTTCTGCCCTTCCTGAGCTGTCTGAGTGTCGGGGGAGGTTAATTATCAGCGATGTAACATTTCCAAACATTTTCTCCAGAGGGTGAAAGTAAAAACTGGCTTGACAGAGCCGTCTGGAACACTGAGGATCTGCTTTTCTCTCTGGTCGACTGGAAATGCCTATGAGAGCATTATGCTATGTGTTATGTGATCTGACAGACTGTTTCAGCACCAAAGACAGTGATTAATGGTTACAGTCAGATCTCCATTACCTGTTAAAAAGTAAACATTTCATTCTGGATGTGGGCTGTTCTCATGTGCTTGCTCTGGCAACTTGGTAATATTCGAGTGAGGGCCCTGCCTCGTGTTGAATCACTTTGTTACCTGGTTGAGTTGAATTAGGGTGTTCTCAAAGTCTTTGAGATCTCTCTGAAGCGTCTGCGAGGCTTCCTCCCAGTCCTGCAGGGGGCAGCGCTGAATATTGCATCCATCCTTCAAGTCTTGAAGCTTGCCTTTGATCCAAGCCTCTGCCTACATCACACACAGACACCCGCACAAATGTTAAAGATAGTAGAGCATTTATGTCTGTTTATAGACCTGATTCAGCTATTTGATATTCGAGTAGATCAATATTACACATGGATACTTGACAAAGTTAATCAGATTTCTTATGAAGAATATCAAGAGCTTGCACATCCAACGCCCACTCAAAAAAGTAGTAGTCACAGCCACGTTTTCTTGCCTGACTTAGAGTAATACAGAGCTTTAGACACATCAAGAACAGTCCTTTGTTCTCCAATGTCATGTTATGCAGAGCAGAAGTTTCTCTTGGCAAGTGCCTGGACTCCGAAACCTGCATGAGGCTTTGTCTTGCAGAGCTGCCTTTTCTGGCAACATTTGTATGGAATGAAAACTGCAAACCAGGTGGCCAAAGTCAGAAAGTGTTGGAAAGTACGTGTTTGTTTTCTGCAAGGAACCCTGTGTGGAAGTCAGTGACCCGCCCAAGTCACAATAATCAAATGGACTAATAAATCAACTCAGGTTCTTCCACTTCTCAGATCCTAAATGAGTCATAGTCAGTTGATAAATAGCAGAACTTCATTTCTCACAGTGCGCTCTTGTGTACTCTGCTGAATGTCAAATAACAGTTAAACATACAAATAAGTCATTATAACATGACATCAAAGCTTTATTTGTCAAGGAATTCAGTATGACTGGCAATGAATAATATACTCTTCAGTAACCCTTCGTTTAAATCAATAAAAAAATCAAGACCACACATGACACAGCCTCCAAACAACACTTTGCTTGAGATTAAAATGTGATGTCACTTCTCCTCTAAGAGGCAGGTCATTAACTTTTACAAAGCCCCCAGTGCAGCGGAGGTATTTCTGGTTGAACAGAAGGAAAAGAGCTTGACAAAACAGGCCTGCCCCTATCTCCTCACACTGGCTCCCATGGCATTATAATGACCTCATACAGGAAGTCTATGATTCCCTTGTTTCTTCCTGTCTGCTCTCCACAACAATTGTGTGTTTATCACAATGTACAGTGAGGCCTTAGTCTGACCATGAAGAATAGACAGTAAATGAATGCAGCTCAGATTGTGTCACTGCTTCTGATTTTTGGTGAAAAATCTGTGGCTGTGCAGAAAAACAGCACTGCAGTCAACACAGAACACATTTTGAAATAATCTCCATGTTTGGTCATTATGATCCGTAAGCAGAAACATTTCTTTTTAAGTCTGCTTTTCATTTCTACGAGCTTCAAAGGAACACATTTTTATCATTTTAGATGGAAAACGAGGACCAAGTGTGCACATCTTTACACTTTATAAAATGTTTACCAAAAAAGCCGTTTTTTTTTTGTTTTTTTTGCCTCTTTAGTAACGCAACTTGGCCCAAAAAGGACTGTGGGACTGGAAGTTTCTCTACTTTCTCTATCATGGAAATGAGCGAATGAAAGGCGAGATGTTTTGCAGAGCAGCCGCGGAGACAGATGGCCCTCAAACGGAGCCGTGCTTCTCCATGTGGTGACCTGCTTTGCTCTCGTAGCTTGAAACATTGGGGGCCTTTAAAAGTCTCTCCCTGGAAAGCTCACTTCCACTTCCACGGCAATGTAATACTGTAATAACACATTTTCATCAGCGATAGCAGTCAACCAAATCCCTCTAAAACAAGCAGGTCCCCAGGCACCAAAAGCTCTGGCTATTTAAAGTAAGTTCTCAATTAAAGTTAAAAAATAAAAGTCTGTTTTCTCCAAAAGAAACAGATACGCAAGCTCCACTTAAGAGTAAAGGGGCTGCTAAGCTTGTTAACATTAACGATGTGCTACAGAACTGTTTTCAACACATACATACATCATGTGTTTCCTTCAGCTGACACATCCAAAATGAATTTCTTATTACTGGAAGTAAGCAGCCTATCACTTGGACGGTTGCTCAACAGAGGTCTGATGACAAAGCCAACTGCTGGACAAAATGTCCCTCAGACGAACTCGCTGAAAAATGTCCTTGTACAGCGGGGTGGACGCAGCGATGAGATAACACAACCAGTTGTGCTGCTTGGCTGAGCCTCTCTGGGCCATAGGCGTGAAGAGATGGAGCCAAACAATGATCTCATCCCTAAATAATTGCTTCACTTGTGGCGGTTTCCCCTCCCTCTCTTCCCTCAGCCGAACACAGCTCATACAGTTCTCGGGACAAAATAAGAACCAGTACATATTTTGTCCTTCCACGGAGGGTCATGCGACAGGCAGCTTCCACTCTTGATTACATCTCAACAGTGTCACTTGTTGCTTTTGTGATAAACTTCCCCTCCAACTTCTTTTCATTTACTGTTTTTTTTTGTTGTTGTTGTTGTTTTATTTTTACATCAGAGGAGATGAGAGATTTTGATAAGTTACTCTCGCTGGTTTCATTTGAAAATGATTTAAAACATCTCCATCTGCATATATTCTGGAAAAGCGAAGTGGAAAAAGCACACCCTCCTCAATCATTTTATTAGTTTCCATATATGAGCAGACACAGAAGGTAGGAGGAACGTTCAGCTTTTTTCGTGAGCAGGAGTGAAGGACCGTGTCCACCTGTTCAACTCGATATTGTTGGTGTTGCGTATGAACGTTTGAACATTTTACCTGCAGCACTTCCTTGTTGAAAAGCGAGTTGCGCTGAGTGAAGCAGTCAATCTGGGATGTAACAGCTGCACACGCTTCGTTCTGTGTGCGCACATGACTTTCTTTCTTCTGCGATTCAGGCATTGAAACCTGCGTGAGCACACAACAGAGACAGACACAAGTGTTAAAAACATGACTGTCCTTTTAATTAGAAAAAAAACTGACCACCACATGATGCTACCACCCAGAAGAAGGAGGTACAGCTCTTCATGTTATTTCCATGTTAATGACCATTAATAGACATTACAAACTTGTGTCAGACTGACCCCAAGGTCCCATTTAACAAAAGCCTACTGTCAGCACTGCGTAACGTGAAATGAACACGACTGGCACAACTTCACAAATAGACAAACGTTCCTACTGATCTCCAGTCAGGAAACATCTGGGCAAATGAAGGAAGCAGGAACGGACAGATCCTGGGATGTCTGACGTTTTTTACTGTCAGCCTCACATATAAACATATCACCTTTAAAGGACTTTGGTAGATCATGTTCACTCTCTCATACCTGAACAGGTAAAGGCACCACCAACTTTTCATTTCAACTTACATGTAATCATAACCATTTTTTTTTTGCCATTTGCATGAATAATATATGAGAAGAGATAGAAGTATTGTTGTTGTGGTTACAGAAGAAGAAGAGGTAGATTTGTTTTGTCCTAAAAAGGGGAAATGAGGCCATTGCTGTGTCAGTGTGTTATTATAAGCAGCCTCCATGAGGACTTGTGCGAGCCTTTTTCTTTTGTTAACATCTTCCCTGACCTCATGTTTTCCAGTGAGCCCTGCCTCAGCAGGGTCTGCTCTGCAGTAACAGAGCACTTCATCCACAACACACACACACACACACACTTCAACAAGGAACACAGCCCATTGACTTTAAACAATATGCTACAATATACCTATACTGTCTTTCTTCTGTGGACTGCTGCTTTAATAAATTACAGCCAAACAAGAGGAAACAACAGGCACATTTGTGTGGCGTTCAAAGACACGTTACTCCTGTAACTGGTTTTCCACCTCTGTGTAACTTTTCTCCAAATGTATAACATAATAAACTGTTTAAGTTTGGCGAACACAGCACATGACTTCACTTCCTAAACTCCAAGAGATTCATGGAGCCCACAGCTGCCTAAAGACCCCGCTGCCTCACAGCCAAACAACTGCTTCAATACATTCAAGTGTGAAATAAAGGTGGAAAAACAATAAAATAGTACCATGCAAGTATTTTAAGTATAGAGAAAGAATACGATAGTCTCATATACTGAAATATAATCAAAGAAAGTCGTTTTTTCCCCCATTAATGTTAACGTTAATGAGCTGACCTTTTTAAAATTTATTTCGCAGTTAAGCTAGCGTCTTACCTGTTGGACAGGTTTGTCTCCGTGCAGTTTCAGCCTGGTTTGTCCCTGCGTGGACTGAAATTCATCACTGCTGTCTTTTCTGAGTAAAACCTAAAACATTTATATAAAATAAGCAGATGGTAGCGCTGAAAACAAGCCGTTCAATGAATAAAACAAGCTGGACAGAACGACGAAAATTGTGGTAGGGAAAAAAAAAATTTAAGACCCGAATAAAACAAATATCTCAGTCGGTTTTTCTGTAAAAACTGTAAAAGGTTTTGGTTTCGGTTGGGATATATTTGTCAAATAATATGTCAAGATATTCTTTTATAACCGGAAAAAATCCCAAATCATTTAATTAATTACTAAGTACTCATGTTAAGGGACAGTGATAAACAGTTTGGGCTCTTCAGATGATAAAGTTAGCCTGCAGTGCTATATAAAAATGTATAAAATGTATGCTGACTTACTGCTATCATTTTAAGGTTAATTTATTAACTTGCAAATACATCCAGTATTTTATTAAAACCATTAAATGTAAAGCTTTTATCAGTTTTATAATCTTAATGTAAGTAAACTACATTTGACACTTATTTAATGAAACTATAATATTAACAAAAAATGCACTTCCATGTGTTATTACGTCCTTGGTCATTAGATTTGTATGCTATCTGCATTAGTAAAGTGTGTCCTGTACCTTGAAGTGAGAACTGGGCTTATTCTCACAGCTCACACCTACAATCCTGGGCAGATGTGGATCTGATGTGCTGGTTACGTTGTTGTTGTTATTGTTGTTTTCAGATGTGGACCCTGTGATCGAAAGCTGCGCTGGTCCCACTGACACCTTGTCCTCTGATCTGTCTTTATTCCCAGAGATTGCAATCTTCTTAATGGATCTGGACACAGCAGAGGGAGAGGCAACGTTCTGGTTCAGGTGGTCCTCGGCTGCCATGTCCTCCTGTTTCACAGGGGCTACCTGCTTGACGATGGGTGAGACTAGGCAGGGGCCATGTGCACAGACCTGAGATCGGCTGAGGTAGAGCGAGTTCAGGTTGTGCTGTAGAGTGCAGTTATCCAGACTCTGGCTCTGCAAATAACTCTCTGTGAACTCCTGGCATTTTGGCACAGCTGGGACTGACAACCTTGTCCCAATGGTGAAAGGCTGGACCTTCCTCACAATGCTTTCAGACATTGCCGGTGTCCAGTTAGAAAAACAAAATATGCTAAAGTCCAAATGGGCATTGAAACAAAAAGTCTGTCACATTCCTTTGTACACTCTCCTCACTCACCAACTCTGGTTGTCCAGTCTCTGTTCAGCAGGCAAGTGGAGAGTTGAACAGAAAGTGAAGGGAGAGCTCAGTTCTCCACCTTCTTGTGCATGTTGAGAATGCACAGCACACAGCCCAGGACGGCTTCCTTGGACTCCTGGGATCGAACGCGGTCCCAGACGTGGCGGAGTGCCGTGCCAAGGTGGGCAGCGCCTGTAGAGAGGATTCTCCTGAGGAACTGTGCCACTGAGCCTGCCAGTCTGCTACTGAGGAGCCTGATAACCAGGGACCGCAGCAAGATGAAAACTGCTGGCATGCTGCCTGACTGTGCAGCGCAAAAAAAAAAAAAAAAAAAAATGAAAAAAAGGAGGGGGAAAAAGGAGGGTTGGTTAAGAGAGTGGATGAAGTCACCACCTCTCCACTCTCTCTCTTTCTCTCTCTCTGTCAGGAGTGACAGAGCGGAGTGGGGGCTGTAAAGCCTGGCTGTCAAAACTTCCCCTCTGAACCCGAACAGAAAATCTGCTCAGATAAGAGGCGAAGAGTAATGGAGTCAGAGGGAGAGACCTCTGTCAGACCTCTTCAATCACAGCTTATCCTCTATGAGGTAATATCCTCAGCTGAAACAAAACTCACACACACCCACGCTGACTCTACCTTACCTCCACCTTCAAGTGCAGAAGAACAGATCAGCCCTGAGGTGTGCTACTTTGTTCCAGCGCAAAAAAAAAAAAATCCAAGACAAAAAAAAAGTCTTTTACAGGCAGCAGGTTTGTAAAAGAAAATCCAGGGTAAAATCTGAGGAGAGAGAGAACAAGTTTCAGAGGCTCATGTGAGCGCTGTCTGTCCAGGAGTGAGGCTCGAACTCCAGACCTCCTTCTTTCCTTGTCGGTGAGAAGCAGTTGTCACACAAGTTTCAGCTGAATGGAACAGAGCAGCCCTGTCGCTATGCTCCTTAAACCTCTGAACTGCTGGCATGACAAGTGTGGCAGTGCAAAGAGGGAGGGGGGCAAATAACAGTGAAGCAGATGATGACCCCTACCACTCCTTGATAGTGGCTAAGGTTCAACAGAGCACATGTTGGGGTGACTGATTGGAATGGCAGGAGTGGCGTGCGTATGTCATGGCAGCAGGGATTACTGAGGAGAGCAGACAGCAGAGAAAATATTTGCAGGGTGCAGAATCCGCATCCACTGGTGAAAGCTTTCCCAAAAAAGGAACTCTCACTCTTCCCTCTGCTGCCCTCTGACTTGACCCCGGCACCTGGTCCAATGGCTCTCAGAGGCAGTAAAACTCAGTCAGTATGATCAAACTGCATGCTTCATTTTACAACATAGCACTATTGGAACTTGTGTTCACAAAATATCTGTAAAATTACACAGCATTTAGACATAGAAACATTAAAGAAACAAATGGCTGCAGCTGGCTGTACAAACAGCCAGCAGTGGGACTAAAGTCACTCAGCGGGGCTTGCGATGACAGAGGTGGCCCCGGAGCCGACATGGTTAATGATGCTTTTAAAAGAGCTCTGGTTTCATGATGAAGTCATCTAAGGAAGAGATTTAATGTGTTGCAGCTTGAAATCAGAGATAAATTCTGCGCAGGCTGGGTGGTGTTTAAGGAAGGCTGGATGGGTGGAGTTCAAGGGGTTTGGCTGACTTTAAAATGCCATTTCCTCATATTGCTGGGTGAGTGGCTCTAAAAGTGTGGATTTATGTGTGCAGCGGGTACACTGTGTGACTCTGACACCACCATATGCCAAAACGTTGGTTGTGCTGAAGTGGAACATTTGGAAATGTGGGTTATTATTAATTTAGGTTCATTATTTGTCAGGAAAGAAATATATATATACACACACATCTTTTTGCAAGTCACGCTCTTTTTATTCATAGTCTATGGTCATGCTGTGTAAAGAGAAAGCCAGCCCACTGAGAGCTGTTACTGACAAAGTTCAGTCCATAACTTAGCCAAGAACACAAAGATGAATGAAGTGCATTTAAAAAAACAGATTTACCGCATTAAATTAACTTTCTAACTTGAACGGTACTTGAACATTAACAATATAACTTTAATGTTTATATGAAAACATTAAGGAACCAGTGTGTAGGATTTAGTGGCATCTAGTGGTGCAGTCGCAGTCCCTTGTTTCACTCTTTCCTTCCTAACCTTAAGGAGAAACTATGGTGGCTGTGAAATGCTCAAGAAACACAAAAGGCCCTACCAGTGTTTGTCTGTTCTGGTCTACTGTAAAAACACAACACTTCAACATGAAAGATATACAGAGGACCATAAATATTGGGACATCGACACAATTCTAATCTTTTTGGCTCTATACACCACCACAATAGATTTGAAATAAAACGTACAAGATGCTTTAACTGCAGACTTTCATTTGAGGGTATTTACATCCAAATCAGGTGAACGGTGTAGGAATTACAACAGTTTGTATATGAGCCTCCCACTTTTTAAGGGACCAAAAGTAATGGGACAATAGGCTGCTCAGCTGTTTCATGGCCAGGTGTGTGTTATTCTCTCATTATCCTATCTACAAAAAGCAGATAAAAGGTCTAGAGTTCATTTCGAGTGTGCTACTTGCATTTGGAATCTGTTGCTGTCAACTCTCAATATGAGATCTAAAGAGCTGTCACTATCAGTTAAGCAAGCCATCATTAGGCTAAAAAATCAAAACAAACCCATCAGAGAGATAGCAAAAACATTAAGGTGTAGCCAAATCAACTGTTTGGAACATTCTTCAAAAGAGAGAATGCACCGGTGAGCTCAGCAACACCAAAAGACCAGGAAGACCACAGGAAACAACTGTGGTGGATGGCCGAAGAATTCTTTCCCTGGTGAAGAAAACACCCTTCACAACTGTTGGCCAGATCAAGAACACTCTCCAGGAGGTAGGTGTATGTGTGTTAAAGCCAACAATCAAGAGAAGACTTCACCAGTGAATAGAGGGTTCTCCACAAGATGTAAACCGTTGGTGAGCCTCAAAAACAGGAAGGCCAGATAAGAGTTTGCCAAACAATATCTAAAAAAGCCTTCACAGTTCTGGAACAACATCCTATGGACAGATGAGACAAAGATCAACTTGTACTAGAGTAATGAGAAGAGAAGAGTATAGAGAAGGAAAGGCCGCTCATGATCCAAAGCATACCACCTCATCAATGAAGCATGGTGGTGGTAGTGTCATGGCGTGGGCATGTATGGCTGCCAATGGAACTGGTTCTCTTGTATTTATTGATGATGTGACTGCTGACAAAAGCAGCAGGATGAATTCTGAAGTGTTTCAGGCGATATTATCTGCTCATATTCAGCCAAATGCTTCAGAACTCATTGGACGGCACTTCACAGTGCAGATGGACAATGACCCGAAGCATACTACAAAAGCAACCAAAGAGTTTTTTGAGGCAAAGAAGTGGAATGTTATGCAATGGCCAAGTCAATCACCTGACCTGAATCCGATTGAGCATGCATTTCACTTGCTAAAGACAAAACTGAAGGGAAAATGCCCCAAGAACAAGCAGGAACTGAAGACAGTTGTAGTAGAGGCCTGGCAGAGCATCACCAGGGATGAAACCCGGTGTCTGGTGATGTCTATGCGTTCCAGACTTCAGGCTGTAATTGACTGCAAAGGATTTGCAACCAAGTATTAAAAAGTAAAAGTTTGATTTATGATTGTTAATTTGTCCCATTACTTTTGGTCCCTTAAAAAGTGGGAGGCTCATACACAAACTGTTGTAATTCCTACACCCTTCACCTGATTTGAATGTAAATACCCTCAAATAAAAGCTGAAAGTCTGCAGTTAAAGCACATCTTGTTCGTTTTATTTCAAATCTATTGTGGTGGGGTATAGAGCCAAAAAGATTAGAATTGTGTCGATGTCCCAATATTTATGGACCTGACTGTATCTGTAGATATAAAAGGCTCATTCTTATGTAAGAAGAGACAGAGCAGGGCCCCGTAATATATACTGTATGTTGTATAGAACACAGTTTATATACAACATACATATTAAATTGGGGCTACAATAGCATGCAGAGTGCAGAACTAGGGTTTACAGGCAACTTACCCTCAAATTCTTCTTAACTGCTTATCCTCATCAGTGTCATGGTGGAGCTGGAGCATATCCCAGCTGACTTTGGGTGAGAGGACACCCAGGACAAGTTGCCAGTTCATCACAGGGCACATAGAGACAAACAACGATTCATACTCACACAGGGAGACATGCAAACTCCACCCAGAAAGGCCCCAGGAACCTTCTTGCTGTGAGGCAAGGCAGACACATTATTATATACTATACATATATATTTAGAATAATAATAATAATCAAACAAACAACAGTAACTGTGAGGACCTACTATGGGGTCACAGACCCCCTGTTGAAAACTCTGGTTTTAAGGTATACAAAACTTGCAAAAACATAAAAATGGATCAAGCTTTAGGTCTGCATTGTTTGCAGCCATGTTAGAATGTTTAATTTATTTAATATTACTAGCTTAGCATTTTCAGTTTTTATGTAAGGTGCAAAACTGTCATATGCAGTACATAAAGCATCTTATCTTCGTAGGATGATGTTCAGATCGGAAAAGTTTCACGAGTTAGCAGTCATTCTTTCCAGCTACTCAACAGAGGACACATTGTTGACAATGTTGACAACATGCCACACAAAATTTCTTCAAGCTACTAACCAATCAGGTATAATTGTTAAAAGATCACTTTGACATTTTGAGAAATACTCTTGTTAGAGTAATTACCTTTCTTGCCAACAGTTGAATGAGAAGATTGATACCACTTTTGTGTTTGTAAGTGCTGAGCTCGAGCCAGGTGGCGAATAGCCTAGCATAGCATAAAGGTCTACTACTAACTATTAGCTCTACAGATGATGGAAGCATTGTCTCATATTTTTGAGACTCTTTATGCTAAGCTAAGCTAATTACTCCCTACTTAAGGCACAGGCATGAGTATAGTATCCATCTTCTGTGGCTTTAAAAGAAGACAATAAAAGGGTGGGCAGATTCATGGAGAGGTGTAAAACCCTAAAGTCGTGTCCATAAAATCTTTCTAAGGGCAGCTTAGCATCCTCACTTACTGTAAACAAGACACATAGCTTAGCATAGCATAGCATCATGTAAGATTTGCTCGCTTAAGTTGACTAGTACACATTAAGTAATCATATTGTGAAAGAGAAAGAGCCATAGGTCGGATTCGAACCCTGGGCCGCCGTGGCAAGGATTGAGCCCCCTTGACAACCCCCTTCTTTAGTCTTTTAACTGAAATCGCTGTGTGTGTATAGGCCCTGTTTTCCACTTAGTCTGTAAACATTTATAAAGGATGGAAAGTTGTTTGCTCACAGAGTCACTGTCAGATTAGATTTGAACCAGGTGTCCCACCTCTGCCAACCAAGTCAGATTAGGCTACTGTAACACCTTCCTTATGTTGTTTACCCTGGAAGTCCTCCCTCCCCACAGCTCTCATTCACATCGTGTGCGCAACGCTTAACTGTGCTGCCCACATCCGTTACAAATAATTTAAACCTCAGCCTTGATCTGAAAGCCCTTTATTTGTGCCATCTTCTTTTATGTGCACGTTTGAGGATTGCTGTTAAAGACAAGCTGGTTCTGGCCTGATGGCTGATATCATTGCCTCCCAAGATGATAATACAATCCTGATGCTCTCTCACCACAGACCCTGGTTAGTGATCACCCTTGTTAGATATCTTCCATTTTATTAGTCAGTAAATACGACTTGGAAGACTCGTTCAAGGGGTGATGTCACCAAGTCTGCCCGCATGAAAGGAGAGTGATAGCTGTGGCAGAGGAGAGAGTATGCATGAGAGCTAGAGGGGGTCTGTACTTTTCCACTTGGTGTATGTCATCTCAAAGGCATGATCGGCCTGCTGGTCAAGTTTCAGTGCAGATAAGATTGAGTTTTTCACTCTGGATCATGATCAAAAAAGAAAAGATTTGAAGTTTTTTAAAATGGTTGATATGAAAGGAATAGAAAAATGAAAATACTTACCTGGCATGTTTTATGTCAGGCATGCTTGGCCTGAGCTTCTTAGTAACTAGACAGCATCACCACCAATAGTCAGCATCAAAGAGATCTAACCCCAACACTGGACACTTCTCCTGTTTAAGATTACACACAAGCCAATCAAGTGAGTATAACTAAAACCCATTAGAAACAAGTCTTTTTTATATAGTTCTATTGTTATTGCTAAAACCGTATTGTTCAGTTTTGGATGTCAAGCCATAAACACTACCAAAACGTAATCATTTGTCCCATGGCCCAAACGCCTATTTTTAAGTTTTTACAACTAGGACAAGCGAAGCATAAACACGCAATCTCAAAACAAGTCTTTGGCAAAGTTTTAAAGCAACATGAGCATATTTCTTCCAGTTCAGCTATGTGTTTTGGGTTTTGTGCAAATAGAAACAAACAAATAAACTAAAGATAAAATTAAAGTTGTGAATGACAGTGAAACAAACTACAAAGCAGCGGGAGCGTAGTGCCAATGAAGTCATACATTTGTATTAATGCTTATCTGTTGATCTAAATAGCTTTAAATTCCTTTGTTCTTAGCTCACGAGTCTGAACCCACATCTTGACAATGACCTAGTCTCTCTCAGATGGCTTGCCTGTGGGCTTTTGTACTCCAGCCACTGAGACTAATACACCGCATTAACAATGAAATGATTTGTGTTCAAAAAGAACAACATGACAGCTGCAGTTTATGGACAAATGGAAATATAAACACATTACGAAAGCCACATTTTCAGCCTTTACTGCATGATGTCCACATGCGTTTCTTGAAGTTTCACCCACCACAAATCTGTTCAGCCGGAGTATTGAACGATTTGCAGCACAGTTTATGACATAACTTCAATCCAACCCTCTTAAAAACATAAAAGCTGGAGCCTTGAATCTTGTCAGCTGAAGCACCGATGCCTTTAATTACTAATTCAATCATGAAATAGTAGTGACATCTAGGTTTGACGGTCACCTGAGGCTATATTTGACCTAATGAGACTGCATGCTTATCAGCTGACGTTCCCACACACCTGTGGTGCTTCATTCTGGGAGTCTTATTTCACACGTTTCTCCTGAACATGTCCACTCTTATCACAGCCGTTAAGAGCCCAAGCAAGCTTGAGTGCTGGATGACATCACATGCAATAAAATGCCAACTTAGTCAGTCAGTACTCATTGTTTAGAGAGAGTGAGTGCCAAGTTAGTCATAGCACAGAAAGACACAAACAACGGCAATGAAACTCAAGAGTCAGCCATGATGCATTTAATCTGTTAAACTGTAGCGTCAATGTTTCAAGAAAAACAAACACACCAAAAAAATCTGTTAAATATGTTCCCCATTTCCAAATATCTTGGAATGCTATAGATCAGATTGGTTGTCATGCAGAGTGTGTTACTGAAAGGTAACTGCTGTACTGACATCAATAATACAATGATCTCTGGCATCCTCATGCAGCATTCCTCCATGAAAACATGCAACCCGTAATATTTGTTCTATTCAGCGTCCAACTTTGGCAGGAAAGTGGTATCATGAGTAGAAACAGTGTCTAGCACCCTGTGTCAGTAAGTATGTTAAAATGTAAAGACAGCAGTCAGACCTGCCTTTAAGACAAGTGGGCCTTTGTTTTGACTCTGACTTCCTAAATGGGTTTCCTGACCTACCAAAACAATTGGCCATGACATTAGAAAAATACATCAGGCAGTGTAGTTAGGAAACAGTGATTACGATGTTATGAATGTTAAAGATCAAAAGCGGCTTGGTTCTGGCTCTTGAAAAGGCTGATAATTTAAAGTCAATGTTCAGGTTTGGAGTCAGTGAACAGTTTGGCAATGAATGAAATTTGTAGATGATTAAATGTATCCACTTCATAGTTAGTTTGTGTTTCTACTTCTGGACTGGAGGTCAGTTGATGACAGGTTGGCATTCATGGGATCATTTGTTCTCAACAAGCATAAGGATCTTGGGGAATGGACTGTTTTTTCTTGGCTGTACTAAAAACGTTTAGGACTTTAAAAAATACACTTAACTTTTAGCCATGCTAATGGCACACTTACAGAGATGGCAATGTTGTTCTATCTCTCTCTATCTGTCACTCGGCCCACCATTTTGGTCCAGGCTGAAAAATTTCAAGAACTGCTGGATTGATTGTCATTTTTTACCTTTAGATGAGTCTATTATATCTACAAATGCCCAGAATGCACAAACACTGGCACTCTCCACATCTTTTTCAGAATCATAGTATTTTCCTTTTCCTTTTCTTTTTCGTAGTAGGAGTGGATTAAACAACAGGAGTACTTACTTCAATACTTGCAAACATAATTACTTTTCCATCAGCTTTAACTGTGCTTTGTCTTTGGTGTAATGTTAGCATTGTTATATGCTAAACTAAGTTATTTAAATCTGTAATTAAAAAGCATTATAGAAAGCAGTTTACCATCTCGATGTTGCAGGTTAATATTCCAGTTAACAGGCACACACTATGTCATACAGGCATTTATTGGACTCATCTATGACTGCAGTTCGAAGCCACCCTCAGGTGGCAGTCCAGCTCGCTTGAATGGTCGGGATGAGGTCATTCCATCATGTGACATCATAGGTTCACGCGGCAGCTATGCTCCGGCAGCAGGAAGCAATTTTCCCCATATCAAAGGTTGAATAACAGAAAAAAGCTGTACCTTATTTTTGCCCTCTCCAAAAGTATCAATCACTGTGAGAGGGAGGCTTAACATTTGACCTCTGATGTCATTCCAGCGGCAGGTTGGGTGCCTTTAAGCCTTTATTTGGAAGCTTTGTTGACCTTGCGGTGTGATTAATTAATCACATACAGGAACTTTAATCATGTTATGCAATTTGCCTGGAGTATATTGCTTGCCTGTGTGCTTGACATCTGAATCCTAAATTGTTGCCAAGCGGAGAGGCTTGTTAAACACTCTGAATGCAGACATACAGGGTAGAGAAAGAGAGAACCTACGTATTTACATTCAAACATTTACATGTCAGGACATTTGATGGATCTGCTCTGTAATCATGATGTACTATAAAACAGCAGAGGAGAAAGAGCAGAAGAAAAAGAAAACTGTTTCATCTGAACGCTTCAGGCAAGTGGAAAATATAGTCAAGCCAAAGTACATCTTAAGTCATTTTTGAACACCACTACTGCGTTACAGATTAGTTTAATGTTTTGGTTGAGGTAATCCTTCTCTGTCATTTTTTAATCGGAGGTAAATAAGAAAATACCAGTGAATACACAGACAACTTGGAAAAACTTTCACAGATGTTTTTAACCTTAAAACGTAGAGGGTTCAACACTTGTTTTATCTCACCATAACGACATCATACGCGTCAACCTCAAAGAGTCTGGATTCAATACAGGACAGGCGAATGTGGGTTTTCTTCTGCTATGACACACAAGGTGGCCTCGAGGGCTTTACATAACAAGCTTGGACCTACCTGAAAGTTGTGCGTTATTGTTTGCCTCGCTCATGTCACCTCCTGTTAGTGGAATGGATGAGCTCATTGCTGACACGACTCTGAACTATGCATGGCTTGGTGATGCTTGGTGAGGTTGACACTATAACAAACATCCTAAAACCAGTGGTATACTTTTACAAATAAAACTGATTGACTGAAACATTATTTGTCTCCAGAGTAGAGTGATAATTTGCGACACATAAAAAAGACAAATTGAATCTTAATCAGGCATTACATAATTTTGGAAAGCACCATCAGTACTGGTGACCATGAACATGTGTGGTGCCATCAAAAGACAGAACTTGGAGGCTCATTTTGTGGTCTCATAAAATACTCATTTACATTTTACTTTCAAATAACCTTTACCTCACTGCAGACCTACTAGTGACAAAGCAGAAATTGTTCCCATTTCTGGGTAATGATCCTTACAAAGTCCCATTCACCAACAGAATAACCCAGACAGCTGTCCCTTATGACACAGGCTGTTCTAAATGTCTGTGAAAAGCACATTATTTTTTAGATTTCAAAGAGACGGCATGTAACTAAACAATGCTTTGCACATTCCAGGTTAGAGAGATATTCATGGATGACAAGAAAGACACACAGAGCATCAAACGTTATTCAAGCATTAGGGTACATGCAAGTGACTTCAGATAGGGCGTGGGATAACAATTGGGTTTAGAACAGGTGCTGTGAAATCTACGAAACAACTGTCCCAACTGTGTGGGTGAAGGAGGGGTGGGGTGGGGCTCTCTTGGGGCAAAAATAGAAAGTGAGCCACATAATTAAAGTGGTTCAGATGAAAATACTTCTTGCTGCTAGTTGTGTCTTCTGTTGCAGTCAATCTGAAAGACCCTCTGGAATGGTAATGATTATATCCCACTGTAGATGGTGGTAATAAAGATCAGTAAAACTATAATGCAAACAAAAAGAAGATGTGTCAAGATCACAAAATTCTAAGTAAAACTACGATAATACTCACTCATCTGTTTAAGATTTTAAGCTTTATCCAATAACTGGCCTGTCTGTTTGGCCACATGATTTAGCTTATAAAGTATGGCTTGTTGGTTAATTGGTAATTGGAAACATAGCCTAACCAATAAAAAGCTGCTACAAAGTACTAATTTTACTCCTAATTCAGAACAATTCAAATGAAGCATAAGCGAGAAAATGACCTCAGGCAAATACCAATCGTCTTCTTTAGAAACTCACAGAGAGGAGCTCTGTTCATTTAATAACCCCCAAATTAAAGGAAAATGTATGATTCAATCATCTGGCCACAGAGTTAGATCATGCTCTATGACATCATTCTGGACTGCTTAACACTGTTGACTTAATCCAGCTATAGCGGAAGTCAAATCAGTACATTAACCATCCGGGGAATATTGCTGCATGATGTAGAAATCCACTGACCTTAACTGGAAAATGCTCTTTTCCGTAATAGTATTTGATATTATGACTATTACCATATTTTGAGGCAATTGCCACAACGACACCATGACTCTGCTCTACAGCAACACAGTTTTAACTTACTTTGGGCCTATGAAATCAGAATACCGAGTGTAAACTATGGAAAAACCTCAGGAGGATGTCCATTATATTGTAAAACATGAGCAGGCGGAAATAATCCTGCAAAATTATACTAAACTAAAGTTGTACTTGTTTTTCACGTCAACATCAACAAACATTTCTTTCCCCTTCCTTTCATTTATTGCTTTATTTTGCATGGAGTTGTTTTTACTGTTCTTAATAACAGCCCACTTATGACTTTTATGAACCATGGTAAAGAAAAAGGTTAACCAAATGAGCCATTTCTAAGTAGAGGCTGTGTTTTTCTCTGCCACAAAGCATTGCAAAGCTCTTCCATCATTGGGCCTGCCCAAGAATACCGAACAACAGTTGGTTTTAGCAGTTGTTGTTGACTTGCAAAGCTATGCTGCAGTTGGTCAACTCCTGTTCTCTATGTCAAGGCATAACAACGGACAGGCACCACATGTGATGGCTATAAAGTTTGTGAAACACACCACTAAGCAAATGTGTCAGAGTAAGCTCAGCAGGGTCAGATGGGTGACGCAATCTGTGCAAATGCTGACAGGTGGGATGGCAGGCCTGACTTTTCAGGCTGAACAGACTGGGCGTAGCTGCTGAGAGATTACAGAGACTTTCACTTGGCTGTCCTCAACTCTGTATTGTCTGTGTGATGAGAAATTTACTTTTTAAGCACCTACTTATAAATATCCCCTTTGTAAAGAGAGGTGAGGCAAGAGAAAAATCTTGAAATGTTTATGAGATTATCAACTACTGAAATTACTAGATAATGGCAGTCGTGAGTATACTTTTTCAAGAAAAAGCTGTATGCTCTGCTTCTTTTCTCTCTGTTAGAGAATAGGCAGAATATTTGCAGTAACATAGACTGAGGCCTGGCACAAAGGTGTATGCGTGCTTCAGTATAATATCATGTGTATTATATTGCATATCATTATGCAATATGAGGTCTGCATGTTGTAGTTCAAAAACAAAACAATTACCCCAAATAACATCCTGTGTCCCAGACATGTGATCATTTAAATAAGCGTATCAAAGCCATTACCAAAAATTCCTTGGTCCACTTCCAGACAATAGCATCATCTAACTGCAGTTGTGTAATAGAGTAATAGAGAATAAGACAGGAGTGCTGAGTATGCAGCCACAGTTCAGACTGTCAGAAAAGATTTTTCATCTGCATCAAACAGGTCGACATAAAGAACACAAGACTTCTAAAAAATAGATTTTTATTGAACACTGCAGCTATAGCAATTCTACAAAAGCAACAAATTACAAAGCTCTAGCTTAGCTCACTCTTTGGGCGATGATATTTTTAGAATCTACTGCAACTACAATGTGCTTTAACCTATTTTTCAATGTGTGTCCAACTGTGGTCTGTAATCACCTATCTTAACTCCAAGGGGCAGCCATGGGCAGCTGTCGTTTGGGCAGCCCTAGGCACAATCTCAGCATTGTGCATGACATGCAGCTGGCATGGTGTTGGAATGCCTGCGCACAATGAATCAATCAAAGCCCCTCCTAAGTGGACCAGACCTGGGCAGTGATATGGGCAGATCTATGGCAGCTGTAACATGGCTCCTCAGTGCCATAATCCTTTTACAAGGCTCTACTTTCACTTTAGTCTGGCCATTTGGAACCAAGCTGATCACAATAAACCCAATCCTTTGTAATTTAACGCTTTTAAAAATTAAGTAGCAAAATCAAGCTGCGCCATGTGTCATATTTACAGTCTAGACGTGTGAAATGGGCTGTTTAAGAGGTTCCAGTAAATTTTACTATATGGGACAGGCTTCACATACTACAAATACTACAACACAAAAGTTACACCAGAGTTGTTCACAATCATCCTTGCCCCCCGTCACCTGGACCTTGGTTACAGTAGGATTAGGTCAGTCATGCTCATATGAGCCTCAGATGAAGACTATTTTGTTCTCCAAGCCAGGCAAGCTGCCCAAGAGCACATTCTTATTTATTGACAGCATTGAGCTGGAAGTAGTTCTTGCAAGATGAAGGACTTTTCTTTATATCACACACAAATTCATACCTAGAAACTTCTCAATTCGACCACAATCTTACACTGGAATAAGTTGAGGTTGTGAGGCTTATTTAGTGGTTAAATACATTGGCCTTGCACCAGACACATTGGTTTCCAGTCTGTGTGGGTATACTTCTACCATGCTGAAGTGTTTTTATACAATCCGACACTAAAACACTGAGATTTATACTTGGTAAATGACTGTGCTCTTCATGAATGGCTATCAAGAAGCAAGCAGCCAAGGCAAGCCAAGAGTATCAGTGCCCAAGTGCACCTCAGCCAGACAAACTGGATCATCTGGCCACATTATCTTACCAGTAATACTAGGGTAGGGATCATATTCTTGGAAACGTGTCTTAATGTGTTTGGGTCTGTGATAGCCTGCTGATCTCGTGAGCAATTCAAAATATGTGTAACAGCGCCATCTACTGCTGCAACTGTGTTATTATGTGTGTGATAGTAATAGTCACATGGGCTACTACTGCAACTGTAAACAATGGGGATAGACATTTCATTAACTTGCTCTATCATCTTCCTTTACTGAGTCTGTTAAAACAGTGAAGTATCTATACAGTGGGGTCTCAACGTCTGAGACCACTAATCAAGATACTTTCATTTTACAATAATAATTGCAGATGTAATGCTATTTTCATATAAATATAATCTATTTAAGTGAAAAATTTAATCTTAAATAAAAATATACATGAACTTCAGAATATGTTAGGATTGGTATTCCCCTTTTGCTTCAATGGACTTCATGGCATTGACCCCACAAGTTTGTGTAAAATCTGATGACCCAACAGACTTGACAATACTCCAAAGAGCTTCTTGTGATGTCACAAAACACTTGGCTTTCTCAGTCTTTAAGTGCCCCCATAAATGTTCAGTGGAGTTGATATCAGGTGACTCCTGACTCCTTTGTCGTCTGTGATCTTCAAGTAGTTCTCGCAAAGCTTTGAGGTGTGTTTGTGGTCATTATCCTGCGTAGCATGTCTCTGACAAATGATGACGCTACTTCCACTTGGTCAGCGTTGAGTCAGTTCAGTGCAGGTGTCTAACTCCATAGTTGGAAAAACTCCC
Organism: Larimichthys crocea; assembly: GCF_000972845.2. Taxonomy (NCBI): domain Eukaryota; kingdom Metazoa; phylum Chordata; class Actinopteri; family Sciaenidae; genus Larimichthys; species Larimichthys crocea. Next base: position 9,835,657 of record NC_040013.1, read on the forward strand.
CCAGACTTTACTATTCCCACCACTGTGGGTTTGATACACTGTGGTATCATCCCCTCCTGTTTGTCTCCTTACATACAGCCTTCTGTTACTGCAATAAATCTCAAACTTGGATTCATCAGTAAGCAGGACTTTTCCAGTAATCCACTGTGAAGCGCTGGTATTTCCATTAGTCCACCCCAAGCGCTTGGCCCTGTTTCCCCTCCTGAGAAGTGGTTTATGAAACTGCTACTTGTCCTCTGAGACAACTACAAGACAGCCGTCCTTTGACAGGACTTTTTCTGATTGGAGTTGTGTGTTTTTTATTTAGTAAAATCTGTATCTGTGATGAAACTGCTTTTCTATCCCTCAGGGAACAAAGACTGATTTATTGATCTTCTTATGATGTGGTTCATTGTGGTCTGACTGATTGTTCTTTGGATACAACTCATCCAATTCATGCAAAAGGGTTTGAGAGTTTGATGCACCTTCCCCCTATAGTCAAACCATGAATTGACAATGAGATATCCTCTCTTTGCTTAGAAAAACAATGTGGCACTTTCACAAACTTTGTGAATCCTCAAATTGTCTGATTGTTTCCAGGTTTATGTGAAAACCCCTCATCACAGATTAGAGTCTTAATGTGCAGTTTAACCAAACAAGAATTTGTCCAAGAAGACTACTTCATGTGTTAGGGAGGTAAAAAAGTACCTTAACCAAGTTTTTGGTGAGGCCATTTTCTCAGCAGACAAATGCATACAGTAAGAATTGTAGGAAAAAGTACAGGTATTACTAACAATATAAAAATTATTTATTCAAGTGTATAAGTCATGTGTGGGACAGTGAGCCAGCATGAAGGGCCCTGTGCTTTTCTGTTGTCTGGGAAAATGACCTGTAAATTTGTTCAGGAATATGTATCACTAAAACACAATATGCTGCGCTGTGCTGACATGGTGCATATAAAGATGCACAGACTAACAAACAACAAACCAGTTCCTGCTATTTCATCACAGGCTGGTGTGCTGCAACAGGTATACATACCTACACACACACACACACACACAAAGGGAGAGTTGGACGTCAGTAACCAGTCAGTCCGGAAGAATTCATGGAAAGAAATTGTGTACAAACCTGTATCTCAGCTGAGAGTACTGCCAGTGAAGGTGTGACAAACTCACAGGCTTGTGTCAGGGCATGAATAAGGCTTTTCTCCGGCCGGCAGGGGGTGCTGGCGGACGCTTCTCCACCCAACACGTCACGAGGGAGTCGGTAGAGGCTCCCAGTGGACACACTGTCTGTCTGAACACCAGTTAACCACAACCGACTGGACCTGCAGGTAGCTACGCCTTATTTCTGTGCTAATACACCAGTTTGCTAACTAAATAGTTCGCAACTTTGCCAATGCCGGGCATGAACGCCACTGTTTTGTCCCGCTTTGGTTTTTATTCAACCCACGTTAGCTAGCTAACAGCTAAATGAGATAGCTGCCACAGATTAGCTTTAGCCTAGCTGCAGCAGCTCCTGCTGGACAGTTGATATTCAAACCGCTGCAAACGGCTGGTGCCGTTACCGTCACGCGGGGTGTTGTTAAAGTTGATGTGGTGAGACAGGCGACCCCGGTGGTTAGTGTCTGTCCCTCACAGGCGTGTGCTATTCCTGTCTGATAGCTAACACAGGTTAGCCTGTGTGTGTGTGTGTGTGTGTGTGTGTGTGTGTGTGTGTGTGGCGTTGACTGGACTGTAGTTACGGCGTTAAAGCTCAATGTCACCGGCTCCAGATCAGTAGATATGGCCAACAGAGACATGTGCATTAGCGCACATAGTTTTTTCCCCTATATGCTAAACGAGTGCCATTACACCGACTCGTCAGATGTCAGTGCCAGTCATCTGATATCAACAATATCCTGTTCAGTGGGTCAGCAGGGTGTAGAAACTGCTTTCTGCTCTCACAAAGGCGAGCCTGTTCTCCAAATTTACGTGAGAAAGCAAATAGTTTGTTTACTTTATGCGCGGAAAGCCATCGGAATCCAGCACGGATAAGACAACACTTCCTTAACGATGTTTTTGCATTGTAAGAAAGTCACTCTAGCCCAGGTGCGGTCCTGAGTTTGCATGTCAGGTCTTACAGCATGCTCCAAAAACAAAGACTCTGTTCCAAGCTGAAACTCACGTTTAAAACCTGTTGCATGGATGCGGCCTGAGTTGTGTTCTTGAATTAGAAAGTTTACGGTAAATGCTCTTCTGGGAGGTGGGGGTTATTTTTAATGGCAAACAAAGGTTGGAGGTCAGTGAGAAAGTGAGTCATTGAGACAGAAAAAGCAAAGGGGACGCAGGGTTTAGCAAGAGGCAGGGTCACTTGTTTTTTTAGAAGTTGTAGAGAGAGTAACCTGTTAATCTGGACTTCTTTGCAAGTGAGTTTTTTTTATTTAGGGATGGAAGTATTGAATTACAAGCTGCAGATTTTTTAGATACTTTGGCGTGCTTAGTTTTCTTCAGACATTTGGAGATTTGGATCCAAACCCAAACAGCCAAATGACTTTCTTTGTTGCTTTCTTTTACATAGATCAGAAACTCACTCACTTTATAACACCTCTGTAACCTAATAGGAGTTTTAGTACTGTGAAATGATCGCTGAAGTAGTTTGTGGGTAATGATATTGATATAGCACTTGTTGCGCTATAGTAATGGCACGAAGGGGTGCATATTTATTTGTATGAGGCTATATTTATCATAGTTTTGGAGTGCAGTTGGAGGGCACAGAGATGAGAGTGAACAGAAAGAGAGAGGAGTGGTAGGTGTAGGTCTAATCACTTCTTAAAATACTCTCCCAGCTTAGATAATACAGGGGCTTGTGAGCCTGTCAGCAACAGCAAAGCTGAGCAACTCTCAGCCCGAGAGGACAAACAGTTCCCCTTTGTGTTCTCCCTTCATTGCCACTCCTTGTTTGCCCCACTGCGCTTATAAAGCAGAGTGCACCTCTCATTGTTCTTGATCACAGGTTTCATTGGTGTTGGCTTGATGGGATCCAAACAGGCAACAAAGTGATGGTCTAAGGACTCGCAGTCACAGAGGTGCTTGCGCGTGGAATGTTGCGCTGGTCGGTGCACCTAGAAGGAGGGCCGCGGAGAGTCAACCATGCTGCTGTGGCGGTGGGGCACAAGGTGTACTCCTTTGGAGGCTACTGCTCTGGGGAGGACTACGAGACACTCCGTCAGATTGATGTGCATGTCTTCAACACAGGTAGGTGGTGAATATACATTTTATATTGAGGAATCCCATTGCTTATAGACTTCGTGGGACATGTTAGAAGTTAGGCATATGAATTGTTTTACTAACTCTTTATCTTGACAGTGACTGCAGCTGTTCTTTCTTGTTTTTATCTAATTTTATGAAGTGAAAAAAAAGATCATTAAATCAGAAAAGAGCACTCTGACCTGTCAGATCGAAAAGTATTTGAATTTTAAATCAAACTCACTCACAAATACACTTTTTAAATTCATGCATATCTACAGTATTGTTCTGTTTGCAGCCTCAGTAGGTGAAAAGACATTTCACTCTTTTGATGTCCTTTGTTTTATCTGTAGCGAAGCAGGTAAATATTTGTTTATTCAAATTATGGAGTAAGGCTAAGCGAGTGTCTGAGAGTTTGTTGAACCTTCACCATTTTAACGGTAACACATTACAGCTGGAAATGGAAAACCCAAGCTTTCCCGTGCGGTCTGTGTGTTTTCTGTTAGGTGTTTTTCCGTTGCTATCTCACAAACACAGGTGTTTTCTTTTAATGCGCTGCCCTAACTTTTAGAAAACTGCTTGCTTTTCTTCCAAGTAACCCACTTTATATATTTTTTTTCTCTGTGTGGTCAGCCACCTGCTTTCGGCTTTTACAACTTCTTTAAAGTAACTTGAACGTACCTGCTGATGCTGTACCATGAAAAGATCTGTGAAACCAAGCCTTGAAAGGCTGATTGAAATGGAAACGGGACCACCTTAGCCATTGTTTCACTATTTTATCTTGTCACTTGTTTTGTGCTCTTTCTCTTTGATGTCGGTTTTACAGCAGAGCCTGTTGTCTTTTACAGTTCTTTCTTTCTTTGCTTCTGTCTGTCTTTACTTTTCACCTTCTGTTTTCTCTCTTTCCTTTCTTTAGAAAGTCAACTTGCAAATAAGTAGTTTGGTTTTCATCCAGATGTTTCACATCTTTTTTTATTCTAGTAGGTTTAAAGAAATGCAGGCATGTCAGACAGCATGGTTCCTGGTGAAATATCACTACTGACATTTATTTTGAGTTTCATATTTAAATCTCTTGCATATGTATCACCAAATTGTTTCACTAATTGTTATTGCTGCTTTTAATTTAAAATCTTTCTTTAAACTTGAACTCCACCACTGTCTCTAGTATGTTATTGTAGTCTGGTTTACTTTGGCACTGAGTCATGCCTTAAATAGATCTTGTCAATATATTTTCTTATAAATAGCAAAATGTTCCTGTGTCATGTCAAGTTATTTTCCAACTATGTCATAAATGAATCCCTTTCTCATCTGTTTTGTACTTCAGTGTCTTTGCGCTGGATGAAGTTGCCTCCAGTTAGGACGGGAGGACATGAACGTGCCCGTGAAGTGCCATATATGCGTTATGGCCACACAGCTGTGCTGCTGGATGACATTATCTACCTCTGGGGTGGGCGTAACGACACAGAGGGGGCCTGCAATGTGCTTTATGCCTTTGATATCAGTAAGTAGACCTACAAGTACCATGCACCTGTTTGATGTTGAGGTCGTGATAGCAAAAGGCAAAAAAAAGAGAAGAGTTCTTTTTTTTTTTTTTTTTTTACACCAGGGAGCTGTAACACCTGCTTTTCTGTGTGATGATGTTCCATTGCTTGTGACTCAAGTGTTAGAGTGTTGTAAAATGAGAGGATAGGTCCCTCACAAGAGTACTTAGCGTTAACATAAACTGTTCGTGCTTCATAGACACCCACAGATGGTTTACACCCAAGATTTCGGGGACTGTTCCAGGGGCAAGGGATGGCCACTCTGCCTGCGTTCTGGTGAAGGCAATGTATATATTTGGAGGATATGAGCAGCTGGTGAGTCTTCGTCAGTCTTCACTGTGGGAATTACCCTCTGAACATTAAAACATGATTTAATTTGTCTTCACTACTGTTTTTTAGGCCGACTGCTTCTCCAATGACATCCACAAGCTGGACACCACTACCATGGTTTGGTCATTAATTAATGCCAGGGTGAGTTAAAGCCACCAGTTGTTTCACTTTAAGTCTTCCTGTATCGAGAATGGCGTGTGTTGAGTATTCAGGTTCAGTTAAAAGTGGACACAAAGATAGAATGGACTGGCAGCATGCACAGTTACATTCAAAGCGCTGTTTGAAATCCACAAACCACTGGTTATTACCGGGGTTGGCAGTGTTGCGATACAAGCGCTCAGATTGGCTGGATACAAAGGCACTGTAATGTAATGCAGCTCTCTGGTAGGTGGCCAAGTACAAAAAGCCTCACAGAGGATTATATACACTCCCCTTTTGGAAACTGCCATTTGTGTTTGTACACAGTCAACACTCTCGTGTCTCTCACGATAAACTCTTGTAAAGTCAATTTTACACATAGGCACATTCCCAGTGGCTGTTAGAGGAGGTCTTACTCTGACAGCCACTAGTTTTTCTTCCTAACTGCAAGCATTTTGTCATCAGGGAGATTACAGTGGAGTTCTTACAGATTCAGTTGTGCATGTGACTGATTGTTCTCAGACTTGCACTCCTTTTGGAAAACAAAAGTACCGGCTTTGCCATGCCTCAAAACACGTTAGCTCTGAAGTTAAACCGTGATTTTTTTTTTCTAGATTCAACACATGATGAATTTATTTAATAAATTATTTTCATTCCACTGTTTTTAATTGAAGTCTTTTTAATTGAACATGTAATTTTTTAAGATTTGATTTTGCTCTTGTTTACAGTGCAAGTCAAAAGGCCTGCTTGCCTGCATGCATGAGATTTGTAAAACAGCTGGCATTGTGAAAACAATGGCAGCACATTGTGGCTTTACCATGGCTATAGGCTAGTTAAAGAGGGTAGGGGCTTTGTTAGGCACCACTTCATTCAGTAGAAACGGGTCACGTTTCACAATTTGTTTTGTAGTCCTTGTTCTTGAGTAACCACAGACAGCATCAGCCCATCTCATTATTCTGAGATGGGTTCCCACTTAATTTTATGCAATGTCCGACATTATTTTTGAAAGGCTGGTGGTGCCTCAAAAGTGGTTTTGACTTGGTGTGCCTTTGTAGTTGATGAGTTGGTTCACTAGATGGCGCTATTTACCCAAAGGTGCTGGTTATGAAGCATCAGTTTGGTAAGTTTGAAGATGACGCTTTGCACCCCGGGTTATAATAAGCACAGAAAGTTTGGGATTGTAGAGGAGTTCTGGACTAAAACTAGTTTATGAGGTGTAGTTCAGCTTATGCAAGAATGCAGTAAGTATGTAGGCTACATTCAACGACCTTGCTTTATGTCCTGAGTAGACCGCTCTACACTGAAACTTTATGGAGTGTAAAAGTTTATTTTGCCGGTCTTGTCTTCACAGGGCACTCCGGCACGCTGGAGGGACTTCCACTCAGCCACCATCATCGGGACAAAGATGTTTGTGTTTGGAGGGCGGGCAGACCGCTTTGGCCCCTTCCACTCCAACAACGAGATCTACTGCAACAAGATCAAAGTGTTCGACACAGAGACCAACTGCTGGCTGACTACACCTTCAACACAGCCATCGCCAGAAGGACGCAGGAGTCATTCGGCCTGTAAGACATCAGCATCAATATGATGAACAAGTTTGTCATCATCGCTTCATTTAAATCATTGCATTTTAGTAGAGCGGTATCCTAAACATCTTTTATTCTAAAGTATTTCTAAATTAGGATTAAACTATAAGTGTGAGCAGATTTCTGAATAAACTCTGCAAGTTATGAAACCCGTAGTTCTAAATAATGTGTATTTAAAAGGAAGAGCTCACACTCATGAAATCATTTTCAAATCTTCTTACTATGATGATTCATTAGTGTATAAACTGCAGTGTCATTTTCCACTGTGACCTTTCTCCGTCTCATTCTCAAGCATGGTTTGTTTTTTAGTGTTGTTTGTTGTGGGAGTATAAACAGTGTTTTTCATTCTGCACATAAGATTGAGTTTCTTTGTGCACATTGTCTGATTAAACAAAATCCAGCTAATTTAACTGGTTCACATGGTCCATTTACAGTGCTGCATGACGGACCATAAATATTGGTTCATTTTTTAATTTTCCCCTCTGTGCTTAGTTTCCTACAATGGAGAGCTGTATATATTTGGAGGATACAATGCCCGCCTAGACCAGCACTTCAACGACCTCTGGAAATTCAATCCAGGTGATCATTATTTATATGTTGTATATCAGACTGCAAAACATGTCAGCACTGATGCTAACTTCGTCATTCCTGATTGGTGCATAATAATTCTGTTTGTTCTACCTGCACTGATGATTGTTTACTCTATGAGAGGAAATGCAGCACTGGCAGTGCTATTTCACGGTGACCCACTTTCCTCCTTCTTGTTCTGTAGGGAGCCATAGACAACCCTCTCCTTCAATGCATTGTTGTCTGTCTCATGATAGTAGCTGGTTGCTCGTCCTGTCTTTGTTCGAAAAACACACATAATAATGCAGTCTCTGGAAGCTTCGTCTGTTCCTACAAATGTTGCCAGATTAATTCTCAAGTCAGTTTCTGCTCTTTTTCCAAACAAGGATTTGTTGTCATAACAGAAGCAGCACACCTGAGATATATTCATCCTAAATATAGTAGTTAGTAGTTAACACTAGTCCACTGAATTGGTTATTAAAACTCATCATACATACAGTTAGTAGATTATCACAAGTTCTCATCATAGGATGAAGTATTAGGTATTAGTCTTGTCCTGGGTTATCCTTAGATCTGCTGTTAAGCATTTAAACCTTTTGCATTTCTGTCCACTAGATGGCAGCACCTCAATTGTAGTCCTAATTATCCAACAAAGTCTGAATGGCCTGTTGCCATAGAGATGCAATGATGCTGCTGGCTCTGAGAGTGAGAGACTGCACAGTTTATCCTTATATGGAGCAGCTGAGACAGCTTCGACGTCGTCACTCATATAGCACTTAAGCGGCGCAGAAGAGAGCATTTGTGTCGCTAAAATGTAACGTTTTGTGTTCAGATGAAGGTTTTCGCTCCCTTTATTCCATTTTCTTTGAGCTTGTTAAATACAGCAGAGATGAATGATGACATGGCATAATGGAAAGCACTAGTAGGTTTATGTAACTGTATGTGACTGGGAGTTTGAATAGGTGCTATGATGTAGTCAACAGGTCAAAATATGCTGTGCTAAGGATCCCTCTGTTGAGCTATATAAAGCAAGAATGTAATTATTTATGTGTAATGTATAATTTGCTTCCAGTCAGCCAGTCATATGTGTGCCTCTTTTTTTCCTTCTTCTTTTACCAAGATTATGTCTAAATATTAAATGGTATTCTTGTCTTGTGTGTGCACAACAGAAGCCTTTTCCTGGGTAAAGGTAGAACCAAAGGGGAAAGGCCCGTGTCCGCGGAGACGGCAGTGCTGTTGTATGGTTGGAGATCGAATCATCCTCTTTGGAGGAACCAGGTGAGGCACAAAATATTACTGCTCAAACTGTATTTTTTTATTTATTTTTATATACTAAATTGTTAACATGTACACTAATAAGGATGGTCCAATTTGTTCTCTCTGTTGGGTTTCCTCTTGATTATTCTAGTGGGTCTTTCTAGATTATCTCTCTAAATTAATTCCTTAATTAGCTCTTTATGAATACACCATTAATTATATATTTTCTTCAACTACAAAACATGAATATGATTAAAGCTTAAGCTGACAGCACATGATAAAACCCCTGTGTTGCCAGCTGAGCCATTGTTTTCTCATAGGGAGAGCAATGGGGCCGGCAGTATTCATGTGTTGTCTCCTCATGTGTTGTTTAGTTCTTGTTTAAAAAAATAAAAAAAGTTACTTGTGTCGCACGTGTGATTTCCCACAGTTCAAATAGTGGTCATGGCTTTGAAAAACTCTAGTGAATTACTATAGGAGCAATACATTATGTATTAAACCACTTGTTAAGGTTACACAGCATTTCCATTGAAGCTCTAGCTTGGTAATCTGAAGCTACTTCTGTTAACCCTTGTAAGAGTTATACCTGCTAACTTGTTTGACTGCATTGGTGACGGTGTACAACTCTGGCTCTGAAAGTATTTTTTACAAGATGTGTTTGCATGGATTCACACTCTTTTGGTAAAATGCAGCCAAACTTTGGAGCATTTAAACCGAGTGGGTGCCATTGTTTACTACTGATTGCACTGCACGTGCGAAACTTGCGTAAGTTACGTGCCGTAATTTGTCGTGCTTGCTGGAATTGAGCGTGCGTAACTTCTTGCGGAAGTTGCGCAACGTAATTCGTGCTTTCTGGAATCAATAAGAGAATCGTTAGAAAAACTGCCAAACGATTCCATGGCATTGAAAAAACGATTCCATGGCATTGAAACACACGGAACCGGTTCTCATCCCTAGAAGTGAGTGGACAAAGGAGTGTGTGTAGCTAACAGTTGTTCAGAGAAAAACTATTTCCAAAGGATCAGATATTAAAGTAAGGTAAAGTGGTCACTGGTTATTGAACAGTTCCTTTTATCTGAGAGATGGCTCCTCTTAACAGACATTTTATTCCAAAGAATGGCAGGGCAAAACCTGAATTCAAAGTGCAGCATTCAGTCCACATATTTCTTGTTTTGTACACTCGTGGTATGTCTCAAACCTTCCTAACATATTCTTCCCTTTCCATTCTCACCAACCAGCACATTTTCTTTGAGAACTGATCTTTTTTTTCTCTTTTGATACATAATTACTTTATTGAATAGTTAATGTACTGATACTAATGTCTTTTTGTTAAAGGAGGAATGTTTGGTTGATGATGTAGTTCCTGAATTATCTAATTATTTAAACAGTTCTATCGACATAAAGAACTAAATACTAAATTATGAATTAACTTTGTCCTTAAAGATGGCCACCTACATGCATTTAAATGTGTTAACATCAAAACTCTTGGATGAAATATTGGTTTGCAATAAAGTAAGCCTTCTCAGAGATGGGAAGCTCCTTTCTTTACAAACCCCTTAAATTCTTATACTTATTGTTTGTTGTGATAAACTTTATGAAGCACAGGCTGTGGAGAGAAACTCCATCCATTTCACTCCAACTGTCCTCTCTTTTCAATCTGCCAAATGGAGGGTCTGGCTCCTGTAGACATCAGTCTGTGATGATTCCCTTGTTGGCAGTAAGACAGTAGTGATTACAGGGGGTTTGTAGCTGGTAAGGTGCCACTGGGCTGGTGACGAGCTTATGATAGGCCAGTAGCCGGTAGAGTAATGAAGTAGCTAACAGTGCTAGCATGGTCCAGAGTAGTCCGGGACCTGGGCTACTGTTATCAGCAAGGCTGTGTTATCAGACCACCCCCACTGGGATTACCTGATAGTGGGAATCGGGAGGCAGTGGATAGTAGTCCTCTCAGCCCCACTACGTCTACAGTCCTAGAGGCTTCTGGCTGCTTCTGGATTCATTTACTACTGCTCCAGTGACCACCACATCACCCTAATACACAAGTTTCATCATAATCCATCCATTATGTGGCAGCATTATAGTCATTATTAAAATAATTAATTTTCAACTATTAGCACATATAAAGAATTATATTTCAGCAAAAATATGATGTAATAGAACGTCCTAAAATTAGTCATTATAATTCAGAGAAGTCAAATCTGCTGCTATAAACGGTAGCAGTTAAAAGTCAGTAAAGTCAGTTATTGATATGCAGCTGAGGAAGAAGAAAATAATCGATGAGACCAATAGCTGGAGAAGATGCTTATTTTTTTTTAAAGATTGTTATGCGTTGTTTTGTTTCTCGCCAGGATTAGTCCAGGATGGGTTTTAAGGAGTCATGATTTCCTGTTGTGAGCAGATAGGGCTGGGGCTGGAAAGGGAGTGTCATCGGGGGCCACTGGAATGATGGAGGGTGCTGGCTGAGCAGAGGAAGAAATCAAACACCACATTATATCTCCAACATCCTGTTTAAAAGGTTCAAGGCAGTTTTTTTTTTTTTTTTTTACTGCCTTAACTGTTGTTAACACGTGGTCATGAATGCTCAGGTATCTTTTTAAGAGGAGAACTTTGGTTTGTTTGTGTTCTTTTTTTCAGTGGAGGATTTTGTAGTTCTGCTGAGTCGTTGTAAGATGTTGTTTCCTGTTACTGTACACATTAGAGCATGATCCTCACAGGCTCTAAGCAAGTTGGCCACACAAGCTCTCTTGACCGGCGTTGCACGTTTGTTGTTTACATGAGCACATTTAAGCCTCTTACACACAGGAACTCCCATAAGCGCGTGCACACACACACTAAGACATACAAACAGACTCCAAGCAGCTTCTTAACACAGTCATTGGTTTGCTTACTTTTCTTTATGAAGGAAGTTTTATCATGAAGGTTCACTTGGTGTTTTCATTTCTTGCACTGATGAAAATTAGTGTTTTCATTTTTATGTCTGAACATAACATTTAGAACTAGCCATTGCTGTGTCTCTGTGCTGTGTGTTTATTTTTGCATGACCTAAATACATGAGGGTGGTTAACAGGGCAAAAAAAGTTATTGGTGTGTCTCAATGCAATTGACAAACGCCTGCACAGCACCACCATCAATTACTTGCTGGACACCTTGCTTGTGTTTTTTCTGGGGCTCTTCATTTTGGTAGGTCTGCCAAGGAAATTGTGTTCAGATTTATGGTCTACATCTTGTTTTCCCGGGTCAGTTGTCCCTTCATATTGATCCAAAACAGAACCCCTCTGTTGATATTTTCTCCCAGTTTATGATATTTATTTTACCAGCAGGAATTTGTTCAGGAATAATTTATTACTTTAGTGAAGGACAATAAAACTATTAAGTCCAAGAGCTCTTTGCTTTCAAAGCGGTTACACTGGACATAACATCGAGGTGTGTTGGCACTGAACACGATTATAAAACAAACATCCACAGTGTGATATTAGCTCCACTAAATAAAGACTAAAGATAGAGACTGGTGTAGAGTATGTTTGGATTTGTAGTGAATGAGCCTTGATGTTTGCATTGGATATTTTGGAATTTTGATTATATTGACTAACATTTTAACAGGATTTAGTGCATGATATCCTTTATTTCATGAGTATGTATTTAGGTACATACTTGCGCTTCTTTGAAGGTAAATGAGCAGAGGGTGTGTGTGTGTGTGTGAATGACAGGCTGGGCATTAGGGGCACTCTATTGAGTGCCACTTACGTCAGTGTAAACAGGCCTGCTGAGCTGCAGAGAGGCGCGAAATTCTGCCCCATCTCTGATTTATGACCTTAGGGAGCATTCTTTCTCACAGAGTGCAATCTGATATGCCCTCAGCACCTCTGCTACACTCATTTACTGAGACCTGCTCACTGCCCCACGAAGGACGACCCGTGCATGACTAACTCCACCTGCACTGACCTTCACCTACACGAACAGGCAATGAGCAGCATCCTTTTATAAACCCTATGTGTTAAACCCCACGCGTCTGTAACTTTTCTCTCACTTTCCGAGGAATTGAACACAGCTAAAGTTGAGCCGCACATAAAGACAGTGCCACATAGATTATGGATCTCCTACTGAGGTTATGTTGTCATTGTTGGCATTCACCACACTCTGTGTATAATTGCTTACGACAAGTCCAGGTTGGGCTAAATCGGGAAGCATTTTAAGCTTGGGAACAGGGCATCCTATGAGGGGCAGGATGTGAACAAGGACATGACAGATTGGCATGCTGGGAGCAGACAGCTTGGAATCTGTGAAGGGGAATCTAGCACTGGCCCTTGCGACATGACGACATGTACTTTGTTCCATCATTGAATTTAGAGTATATTTTTACCATGACAGGTATTCATCTCCCTGACGACCGTTTGACTGATTGAAATAAACTCTTTGTGGTAAATATTTACTCTGTGATCGAAGGCTTGCTTTTTAGTCGTTTGGTAAATGTTTAGATCAAAAACATCTCAGACGTCTGTAGAATTGAGATTTTATGCCTTTTTAGACCCTCTGCAGCTTTATGTGGACTGCTGATGGTGAGTCTTCAAAGGGGATTTAATTGCCTTTCACTGTGAGATGCAGGGACCAGTGCCTGTCACTTTAGGTCTAACAATGCCAAAGTGGCCTTGAGCGCTGGATGAGTCTCTTTGATGTCATCACAGGTCTGTGACCCATATGTTACCATCTACATTCATATAAGCTCAGACAAAGGATGATGATGTTAGTGGTAGTAGAAGTATGACATGCATAATTGCAGATTCTCCACGGACGGACAGATTGTTCGGTTAAATTAAATTATTTGTAGGCAGACTATTCAAATAAAAGGTTATCAAAACTCAAATTCACTGGGCATTAAATGTTTAAAAACAAATGCAATTTAGCTTGTGACACCAAATATTACTTTTAATTTTGTAAATTAATCATTTAATAAGCTTTCTTCATTTAACTAGATGATATTGACTGGTCCTAGTTTTGGTCCTTTTTAAATGACTGCTTTGCGTAATGTGTGTTCCAATGTATTGTGTTTTGGCATCATCAAACAAACACAATGCCCATTACTCATTTCCCCTGGTTCAGACTTTCAGTCAAATTGAATAAGCCACTCCAGGTCACTGCTGAGACTTCCTACTAGCTTCTGCTCAGCACACAGGCCAGAAGGATACTGAGTCCCATTCCATCATTCCCTCTTTTCCTGTGTAGTGTGCCATTTTTGTGCGTTTGCATGTGTCTGGATGTATTGCCATGACTTAGTGACTCACTGCTCCTCTTGTTCAGCTGACGTCAGAGTGGTGCACATGCTTTGTTCGCTCTGCCAGCCTTAACGCATGTGTTCCATCTGGCAATATGCACTGTCACTTGGTACATTTGAGTAAAGATGGAAAGCATGCTGACGCCAGTCCTAACATTAGATGCAGAAACCTCAGTTATTGGGTGCCTTTTTAAGGTTTCTCTCTCTCTTACTGACTCATTACCCTGGTTTAGTATACGTGTAAAATGCTAAATAAAAAAGTCGATAAAGTCATCCTGCCATTGAATTTTCAGATAGGGAGACTGTGGCTGCTACACACTGGGCAAGAGGGAGACTACATAGCTGATGATCTCACTGGTAGCCAAAACATCCCAGCCTAAAACCTCTTGTTTAATCCAGCAGAATCTCACCATGATATTTAATCTGCTAGGAATTTAGCTGGTCATTTCAAAACAGCAAGTTGTTGAGCCGCAGAGCTTCTGCAGAGTCGACTGATTTTTGTTAAGCAGATCAAGAAGGTCAAAAGCCTGGTGCCTCGATATCACCTACAAGGATATTTGGCACCTTATCAATGGCTGAAAGGGCTGCTGTTATGATAATCCAGCTGGTTAGAGTTGGCTTGTTATCACTGTTGAAACTGGCAGTTCAAATGTTAGACTAAACACAACATGGGACTGAGGCACAATAAATTGTATATCCTTTAGTTTCTTGCCAGGTATTGCACAAAAACACTGCACTCCGTTTTGATTGACCTTTTTTCTTGAATCTAAATATCATCATGACTGCACTTACTGCAAACTATAAAAAGATCTGCCACAGTGGAACTTGGCTCCATGGAAACGTGCCTATCAACACTCCATAGATTATGATGCCACACACACAGGGCCGTTTGGCCTTCAGTGTCAAAGGCTAGGCTGCAGAAGTTTCCTTTTATTAATTGTCTGCGTGCGTGTGTGTGTGTGCGTTTAGTACGCCCAAGATAAAACCTGTCAAACAGTGGAGGTGACCCCAACAGGATATAGGGCATCCCGCGCGTGGCAGGACAGGACCTTGGGGCAGCACAGCAACACTGTGATTTACTCTTCAAAGACAAGCTCCTGATAGTATTTCATCTGCATCTTAACCCTCTTTAACCCACTAACAGGCTGTATACATGAAGGTGTCATAAGGTTGAGTGTTACACAGCAGCTCAAATAAACAGCCTGTATAGGTGAAGCTTTGTGATGCCGTTGTGCACATAAATTCAAATGTCTAAATAGTAGTTATTTTAACTTGATTTGCTACTGTCATCACAAACTCTCTGTAGAACAATGCCATGCTATGTAGACAAACTTCAATAAAAAAATAATGAGCTAAGGACACCAGCCCACCATTTTAACAGACTAACGTCTTTAAACAACAAAAACTAATAGGCTTTTCTGAAATGGGCTGCAACTAATGATTATTTCCTTTTAATGATTAATCTGTCATTAACATTTTCTCAATTAAACGATTAGTTGTTTGTTCCAGAAAATGTCAGAAAATGGTGAAAAATGTCCATCAGGTTTCCCAAAGCCTTCTTTAAACGTCTTGTTTTGTCCACAACCCAAAAATATTCTGTTAAGTGCCATAGAGGCCTAAACAGAAGATTTATTTAACAGAATATAATATTTGAGGATTCTTTAAAAAATATGCAAAACGATCGATCAATAATCAAATTGGTTGCCGATTAATTTTTATAGTTGACAACAAATCGATTAAACAACTAATCATTGGAGCTGTATTCTTAAACTCTTTATAGGAAATACTTGCAGCAATAGTAAAATAACAGGATATGAAGGCATGCTTAATTGCAAAAGTAGTCAGTTTTTTAATAAGCTATTCTGATAGAAGACATGAGCCAAACAGTGTTTTCTGTTGGGAGTGTCTCTTGTACGTTGACTGACCTTGACTCCAGTCTTCAGTTTGTGGCTTTAGAGGAAGTCTAAAATGAATCCAGCCAGCTATAGAGGAACATTTGACAAGCCCTTTGACTTTCCCTGTACATTAACCAGCTGTGTTCAAGGACCTGAAAACACTATTTAATATCCTCTTCCTCATTTTTATAGGGAAGTTAGGTTGATAACAACTGGTCCTGATAAAAGGAATTAAATTTGTGTTTGCTTGAGGTTTGTAGAGAGTTTTTCTCCCCAGTAAGACTACCAAGTCCAACTACATTTTGTCCACAGGGGTTGCAATTTGAGATGCATGCTTCACTAGCGGCTGGCATCTCTTCTGTCTAATCTGAAACCAGGCGTCTCTTTCTCTGGGAGCCAGCTGTAGTTTGTGTCTCACCCTCTGCATGGGGCTTAGGTTTGGGCAACTACAGGTTTTAATCCACTGTCCAGCCACTGCCCAGGAGGGGGCACAGATAGCTCGGTAAGACGAGGTGAGACAGTTGAGATTAAGGCAAAAGAAATGGACGGGAATCTATCGATCTGTGATAACCAAGTCTGTTGGATTTCTTTAAGGAAAGTTTAACTCCAAAACTGTTGCCAACTCTTGCTGGATTCTTGACAGTCCATTAAACACCTTTCTATCAGGTCCTAGCTGCAGATAAACATGTTTTTGCTACAGTACTGATATAAGGCAAAATAATTCATGTTAATACCAAATAATTGTGGATACTTTTTGGTATATGACTGAATATTCTTTAAGTACTTTCTGTCATGTATAGAGCTCTGTAGTAGAATGAATGCTAATCTTAATAACCACTACCATGACCAGGACGATTAGAGCAATCTTTCCACAGTCCAACCACAATCTATATAATTATTTAAGTAGTTATTTTTAAAATAATGCTGCTTTGTTTCTGATATGCTTGTATCCATCTAATCATGCAGTAGTGTTGCCTACTAATGAAAAAGACCATTACAAATTGCTGCCTGTTTTTCTCTTAGTCGTACTATCACTACCTGTCCCTAACATTTTCATGTTTTCACTCAAAAGCTGTACTGAAATCATTTAATGCGTGTCTGGCCATCCTGATAAGGTGCTTGGCAGGAAGTTATAGTGTGTGATGAGTTCCTGTGTGCTAGATGGTTCTGAAGGAGCAAAGTTCAATAGGAAGTGGAGAAAGGAAAAGGATGCAGATTATATCACTTCAAGAATGAGGATACGGCCAATGAAGGCTTAGAAAACATCTCTATGACTGTATCGTTAACACCAGTGTGTGTGTAAAGAAAGATGAGGTGTTACTGATGGATTTTCTCCAATACGCAATCTTTTTCTCATCCTTTCATTTTCTTTGCTCTTGTTTTTGTTATTTGCTAAGGCAATTGCATTCCTGGACAATTGAGACAAATTGAAGTGTTCCCAGGCTCTGTGTGGTTCTCATTAGTTTTAGGACTCCAGTTCAGCTCTTTCTTCTACCGCTTTTAGACCTGGGCTTGAAAGATAATGAGGTGGAGCAGGCAGTGCATTGCTAGAAAAGACTGGCAATTGGGTGATTAGACACCCTCAGTGAGTGTTGTTTGAAATAGCAATCAGTGTTTTCTTTAGTGGGGGGTGCAGCATCACTCAGGCCTCATTCAGACTTGGGGGGGAGCACTTTCACACATAGTGATACTTTGCTGATCAAGTAACAAAGTGACCCATCAAACACCAGGATGCCACATAAAGTCACACAATGTGACTTTCCCGCTTCCAGCCACTACCAGTCAATCTTGCCACACCTCTCACCGCCCCTGTTTTCCCTTCCCTGTGCCTCTACGATCCCCTTCGGCTTCATTTTTTTTTTGCGATGACCAATAAAGCATTACCATTCCTTAATGTTCTGCCAAATTTCACACCCGGGCTAAGATTATCAATGAACATGCGAGAATGCCTTGTTCAGGGGATACAATCTTCATCTCTTTTGGTTCTCCTGTTAAAGCCTCTTCTTATCTGCACCCTTTCACGCGTCATCATCCAAGACCTATACCTTCCCTCCATGTGAGCCCGCACAGTAGTTGACAGCTACTGCAGTGTGCTCTTTAGATAGAGATGCTACTTTTCATTACTTCTGTTATGGAGACAGACTGCTACTGTTAGTGTCATTTCCCACATTCAGTATCTAATGCACCCATTAAACATTTTTTCTTTTCATAATGTGGCAACAGTTTTTGTCTTTCCTTGACGAGCATAGGTCGTGAATAATCCTACAAGATGAAAAGCCAAATAAAAGATAATAAAGATCATAATATTCAACTAGCTGAATTTGTGACAAAGCAATCGATCATTTTCAGCACTAGTTTTATAGCTGCATATTTTTAATACATAGTATAAAGTTCATATTCAGTCAGACTTGAAAACTACCATTTTGATCACCACAGTAACGTCAAAGCCAGGAATGAATGGCAGGTCTAGCAGTAGACAGTCTAATGATGATTGGAGGGGGTGGCTTGTGTAGTTGAGGGTATTCTGATAAAGGTCCACGCTGTAAGCCCGGGTGGATCACCTCCTGGGGGGCAGGGGGCGTAATGACTTCCCCAGCTGGCCCCCTGGGACGGCCGCGCTCGTGCTCTGCACCTCTCCTGGCTGCTTTAAGCCACTACTATGTTTGTTTAGGGAAGATTAGCAACGTAAAACCCTTACAACATCCTGAACACGCAGCAAAAGGGGGACGCGATGGAGAGGACAGCGGGAAAGAGGAATAGAGATTGATGGGTGAAGAGACAGTGGAGGAGAGAGTATACTGAGGCAAGAATGACAAATGGAAAGAGATTGAAGGAAAAGGGAAATGTAATAAATGTAATTCCAAGCCAGTGGTTTCTGCTAGATTGCTTCAACAGTCCTGTAGTGGTGTCTTTGTTTGGACTCTTGCCATTCACTGGCTAGTTCATGCGTAGCAGAAAGCATCTTGCAAAGCTATTCTTAAGGACTAAACCTGGCTACAAAGTCCCGCAGTTATTCACCATGATGGATATCTACAGACAGTAAACTGCTTGTAAATGCACCTGTTTGGCGGAAGCTGTCCTCAGGGTAGTGTAAAACTGCAAAGTGCATTTTTTTTCCCACTAATCTGGACAGGTCTCTAGATGCACTGTTGTTATGGATGTACAGCAATGATGTGCAGCGAGTACGTTTAAAGTAATTTACTTCCCTGCCCGGTGGGACTAAGTGATCATTCAACTCCCACAGGCCTCTAGCTGTTCATTTCAGTTGCGTTGTTACACAGTATCCCCCCGAGTAGTGCATGTTTTGCATTTTAACTAATTGATATGTAGATAGTGACTGACAAGGGTTGCAACACAATTAGGCTTTCTAAGCTGCAGTGCACCAGGTGTGTTACAGGTGTCTGTCTGTGTTGAGCTGTGGCAGGAAACAGATGTGCAGATGTGATATCAACTGCTGCACAGGTCTGTGAGGCTATCAGCACGGGCCAGCCTGCCGTCTCACTGCGGTGCTATACTTCCTGTGGGCTTAAATCATGCCAAGCCATGATAAGGAGAGCAGAGCACTGTGTTAGCAGCACTGCTCTTTTGGGGAATAAGCTGTGGCTCCCTGATTATGAACCTTAGTGACTCGAGGAGCATGGTAAGAGAGGGTAGATGGCAAGGTTCAAGCAAATACGACCTTGTCCAAACGGACAAGGAGGTTTAAGTTGTCCTCTTGGATTGGTTTGAAGATTTGTCCACATCTACAAAATCTTATAAAAGCTGTTTTTTGTTCTCTTTACAGCCCCTGTCCAGAGCAAGGGATGGGTGATGAATTTAACCTCATGGATCATTCAGACCTGTATATCTTAGATTTCAGTAAGTATCCTTGTCATTATGTGTTTTGTTTGTTTAAGAAAGTGTCTAATCTTGCAGGTATTCAATCAGATACCCTCCTTACACCACTGCTTCATTTTTCACCTGGTCTAGCATGCCTGGCCTTGGCCCTGCTTTGTGTTATCACATGGGGCACTTCCGTCTCATCGACTACCAAATATAGCCATTTCCTGCCGGCACTGGGGTAGCCTGTTATGCGGTCAGGTCACAGTTAGGGTTTGTGTAGGTGGGCTTACACAGGGACGCAGGGACCGTATGGGACTGGCAGTACCCAGTGGCATCCCCTGTGGCACACGCCTCCACGTGCCAGTCGCGTGTGCCTTCACACTGTTTTATCAGCGAACATATGGTGGAACAGCCATGACGGCGATAGTAATTGAGCGGAAGTTTGTAATTGGTATTAGAAAGGAACACTGGCATCATAAGGTTGTGCACATCCTTGTACTTGAACACTGTTTGTTTCAGCTTTTTTTGGAGTATGTTGTCAACAGAACATGATGATTTTTAAACCATAGAGAGAGAATCAACCCCTTTCATCTACAGATCCTTAGATCCGACCTGCCTGGCTCCATTTTGAATTCCCACAGCTGAAATGGATATTCTTAGCCTAGTATGATTAGTGTCTATGATCAATCTGTGACTCATTACACTTTCTCTTCTTTTCAGGCCCTAATTTGAAGACGTTATGCAAAATAGCTGTTATTCAGTACAGTCTGGAGCAGTCAGGACTCCCACACGATATCAGGTCAGACGAGCATCCTCTCCTCAAACATTAGTGCTATTTAGTCAAAGAACTGACACATTGTTGTTCATTCTGTTTGTGTTATGCTTGTCATTGTTGCCACCATTCTGTCTCTCTCAATGGTGAGGATGTTTTTCAAAGGGACAAATTATGACTCATTATCCTTCATTTAATGAGTGGTAAGTTTGACTCAGGCTTTTGTCCGAATTTACTGAAAATTTCATCCACGATAGCGCGAAGGTATATGTATAGAAAAATCATAATGAAACATTAGTACTGTCTGTGTGATTCTTTCAGTCTGTTCATTGTCTGTGTACCCATGTACAATTTGCACTGAGATAGAGAATACAAGAGACCAAAATAGGAAGAAGAGGACTTTTCCTTTGTGCTTATTTCTAGGGAGTTTTATATGTGAATACATAAAGAGAGACTTCAAATGGTGTACATCGGGATGGTATCTAGGGAGTAACAGTCTGGAAAGAATGAAGAAAATAATTTTCCCAAAACGATGCACACACAAACATCCTTGTCATCTTTGAATGAATTATCCTGTTTGATAAAACAAAACAACTTCCCCTCTCTGAAGTCAGAGAAAGAACTACTGCCTTGGTTTTGTAAGCAGGTAGGAAATAAACATGCAGCACTTTTTTGGGATTTTTAAAGTGTAAGGGAAACATTGCCCAAAGAAACGAGCGTGATGAATCATATTAATAATGCACAATTTTCCCCTCTCACTGACAGGTTTGAAAATGAATTTGACACGTAACTTCCTGCAAAGTTCGGGAGAATCACTTTGATTTGTTGTGATGTTGTAATCACGGGGTAGGGAAAGTCGTAATAACTGTGTTTAAAGCTCAGTTTTTAAACATGTAAAGGCAAAATATGTGTCAAAAAAGTGTTTTCAGATGGTACTGTCAGCCTCTTTTAATTAGCTGCATATGAAAGTGAAATAGTCAAACTGCTATTTTCAAATTGACAGGCTCACATTCACAGTAATCTGGAACATAATATGTTGTTTCATGTGGAAAGGTATTCACACAGTCTTAATGAATAGACTTCAAGCTGATGTAGCTCATTAGACAAGTGCATCTGCAATGAAGGGTTGCACTAAAGTGTTTTTTGTTTTGTTACACGTGGACCCCATGAAACTTGATACTAATTACTCCTCTTGGACGCTCATTTCTCTCACACCGTCACTGCCACCTTGCACTCTCCCCACTTCAGAGTGTGCAGTTGTGTCTCTAACCCTTAGAAGGGTTTTTCAGTGGAGGTCACAAGACTCTGGTTAACTCCCTTTGCCCCTCACTGGCATCTCCAGCTCCAATGCCAATCTCCCCTCTTAAACACACACGTGCACTACAAAAAAACGAACAAAGCAATTGAGAGGGGAGTGAGTGTGAAACCAGAGCCAGTGATAACAATCTGGAGCTCAACCTCTGACCTGTCAGCAGGTCAGCACTAGACCCTGTTGTCAGCCCCTGCTCCTGGTTCTCGTGTTACAGCGGGGCCTAGTCCAACTCGTAGTCGGGGGGTTCAGAATAATCTGAATAAGATGTATTGTCCATATTTATGCAATTTGGTAACCATGGTAACTATTTAAATGGCTTTTTAATTAAAAGTGAGTAAAATGATGAAATGTAAAAACCACACAGTTACTATCCTGTAATATTACAGTAGAAAATGTCCATATCATTAATAATTTATCGTAGCTAGGACACCAGAGATTGAAACAACACTTACCAAAGTGCTGCTTGACTTAGTGTCATCCTGAAGATGATACAGGCTGACCATTGCTAAAACAGTATATTACTTCATGCTTACAGCTCTGTCTGAACCCAGACCAGACCAGAACTAAAAGGCAACAGTGCCTCATTTGTGAATGTGAAACATACCCTGAGATTTTTGCCTCTGACTTTCCTGATGTTCCCTCTAGGTGGGAACTGGCCGCCATGACCACCAACAGCAACATCAGCAGGCCCATCTTCTCCTCCCATGGCTGACGACGCTGAATGTGAAGCAGAACCAGAACTCTGTTTCAGGACACCAGGCTTTTACCTTTCTAATCAACTAAGCTCCGGAGGACTGTTTTTTGTAGAGTTTGGATCTGTATCGGATTTATTTCCCGCATTCTTCAAGCGAAAACTCATTACTGACCAAATTACCATGCTTGTGACTTCCTAGGACACCGTGAGCTTACTCTTGTTAAAGGATATTTTAACCCTTGAGGTGATGCGAGACAGAAATTGTCACCTTTTTCTCTTCTTTCTAGCCTCTCTAGAAATCCAATCAGCCTATGATAATCATAGACTTCTAATCTTAAGCACAGGAAGAGACAAGAACTTCAGCCAAAGGTCTTGAGAGCCTCTTTGTTGAGGATGTCATGCTGATGTCACACTCAACAGATCTCCCCTAAGAGACAAATGTGAACCTTCTGTTGCAGATACAAAGAGACTGAAATGGTCGTGAGTTTGTATATCTTGCAGCTTGAACTCGGTCATAAAACTATGTAAAACTACCATGTCCATTTTTGGGGAATTAAGTTATATACACAGTATATGGAGTTGACGAGGCTAACTTATTATTTTGGTGTTAAATGCAAGGAGACCTAGTATTGGGTACATGATTTTTAAGGGTGTTATGCTTGTGAAAGGTTCTGTTTGACTGGCTTTCAATGCTTACCTTTTCTCCCACCTTATCATAAGTTGGCTAGGACTCCCTAAAGTGTCTCAAAGGTGATCTGCAAGGCCATTGGAGCAAGCTGCCTGTCTGCCTTGGAAAATAATCAATTCCATCTACCTCCCTCAATAGTGCGTCTCATTGAGTCTTTACTAGGGGCCGAAATACATGAGACACAGACGTGGGCAATGTGGAAGGTTTTTTTTCTTTTGTTGCTATACAGACTCCTTTGTTGTAGACTATTTTAACTGGATCTGAATTAACTTGTTTCAACTACAAGTACTTGGAAACGCATTGATTTATTTTAATGTGAAAAGCACCCACAAGGTTGCTATCCTGCATCCTGCAATCCTGTGTTGCCTCTGGTTCAATGAGGTACTTATTTTAATCATTTTTACACAGAAACTCGACATATTTTACATGTTGGAGGGCCACGTAGCCAGCCACATGAAAATATGATGATAGATGAGTGGTCTTCCATGGTCAGTTGATATAATGGTCCTGCTCTGCTGTGGGCACGCTGAAGCTGCTGTACCACGCTGCGTCTGCGCCACATGTATTTCGGCCTTAAGACTTCCGTACATTAGGCATCTACTAACCCTGACAAGCCTTCTCACAGGGAAACATGTATTTGTGGTTGTCTCTTGTATTCTTCTAGGAAATGTTGTAGTGTCACAGGAAGAATGCAGCTCACACACCAACCCATCTCGCCCTCAGCCTACCCTTTGTGTTTCAGTGCCAAACGTAGAAGGGAATCATGATGCAAATATATACTGTGTATGTGTGTAAGCACGTGGTCCCGTTTACACGTAATCCAGTTTACACGTAATCCTAGCCCACCTGCTCCAGTTTGCCTGTAGTTGTGTGCTAATGTAGTTGTTCCTCTTTATAGACAATCCTGCAGAGACTCTTCCTCCTGACCTGCTCATTCACACCGTAGTGAAAAACCAGGAAAGTGTGGACGTGAGTTTGTGTACAAGCAAAGCTACACCTGAGCAGATAAACACACAAGGGCTGCAATTTGATGACACACTCGCTACACAGCTTGAAGATTACACGGAGTAGCTTAAACTGGTTTATTCAGGTTGTGTGTTTTTATTTTATTAATACTAATTACAAATTTTAGAACAAAACTTTGAAAAGACGAGAGTGGTGGTGGTCTTTTTTTTTTTTTTAAACATTTTATCTCCACTCACACCAATCAGTTGAGGGATAAGGTTGGTGATTTTCTATAGCCTCTCAACAGTTCCTTACTCTGTCTGTGACTCTGAGTCCATTTGTTCCTACTGAACAGTTCCAATATAAGGTTCATTAACTTCCTGAAACAGCTGGACTCTGTTTTGAAACTCTTAACAGGAGCAAATAGAGCATTTGTTGGGGACTTGTATTAAGTTGTGGATTTGGTGCACGTGCGAGTCCTCCAAGCAGGGATCGATTCAAAATAAGTGGCCATGTTCTTGTTATGAAGGAACATGTTACTAAGTGCAGTGCGGTGGCTCAATGTTGTTGTTTTTTAAGCTTTTGGACAACAATTAAAATCTAAGATATATCAGGCTTACAGACAATACTTGTTAGATCAAATGAATTGGGTCTTTTTATGGAAAAAATCCAGAATATCACTGTACCATGTTTTGAATCTTATGACTACGAATAATAAGTAATACAGCATGACATTGGAATTAATGACTCGCTGAGGATGAATATACGGGCAGAAGAGTTTTATTTATACTGCCTATTTATTTTGATGTGAATAGGAACTGTGTTACCACACACTTGTGAGCTGCATCGATGCTTTTTTCAGTCCTGGTCTTTGGGACCAAGTGTGCTGTTGTTTTCTGTCCTGCCAGATAGTTAACTTTTAATCTGTATCTCACTAGCCCTGCAGGCCTCTGGGTCCCAAACATCAGGATTGGATAACTCTGACCTACATCATAAATGTTTACAAATCTGTGTATTTCATGTGAAGCAGTGTAAAACAATCTTAAATGCAGGTTGAAGTCACCAGATAACTGCACTAAGCCAATCACGGCATGTCAGGCCTTACAGGGAGGAGACATGTCGATGCTGCTTTTGCCTAAGTAGAGTTCCAGAGTTTGCCTGCCCAAACCAATTGTGAATTTTATTTACAGACCAGTGGTGCCAATGTGACGCAGTCTTTATGCCCTCTAGCCTGCACACACATGGACATATCACACTAGATATTCCTCAGTACCCCAGTTACTTGGACTATACAACAGCTAATGCAGTGAAACCACAGGGAAGCTAATCGTGTGTCAGACACACACACAAAAAAACATACTGGTGAACAAATCAAACTGTTTATGTGACACCAAATGGCCGTCAGCAAACTGATGTTAATTTTCTCTTTTTTTTTTCTAATGTGTGGTGTGAAAGTCATTTTTATTTCAGGATTTTGGTCCTTTTCTTGTTGCGTGTGAAGATTCTGGGTGACGGTATTTTCAGTGGAGAACTCTTCAGGAATATTATGTGAAGTAAATATTGAGTAAATGACAATGTAGACACTATGGTCAAAAATAAAATACCTGCACAACAAAAGTTCTCAGTGATGGTCACTCACTTACCTCCAGCTAATAACAGTTTAGTTAAAAAACGATTCAGCCCAAAAATATTGGCATTACATGTTCAGTGGCAGCGATGTTCAACTGCACTTTGTCATACTCCTCTGTTATTTCTCATTTCACTTTGTGAGCAGTCGATCAAACTTCACAGGGTGACTCTTGCTTTACCAGAACAGCATTTGCGAACCTAGGAAAAACTTCTCTGTCAGGAAAATAGGATCGAAGCGCACACTCGCGTCACGAAGTGTATTCTATCTTTAGACGGATTAATAAATAGAAAAACAATGCGTGAACAAAGTACAGAGTGTATTTGCAATCATTTTACAACTGTGCAAACTGGCTATACTCACTGTTTTTCTTTTCTTTTATATTGTTACACATTTTCAGAGGGGACTCTGTATCCATCAAGGTTGGTCAGGACTTCCTGTGCAATATGCTTTATAACTGTATCAATAATAAATCTGAAACAATTTGAGTTGTTAATATTTGTATCCACTTTAAATATGTTATACATTCAGTTTCTTTACACACTGCTTCTGTTTAAAGCTTAATGAATCTAAAGCTGTACAGATTTGGTTACGACTGGACAGTCAGTGTCAGTCAGTGCTGCTGTCATGTGCATTTTGATGCTTCATAGTCAAGGTTGGAAAGAAGACATCCATGCAATGCCATTGCAAGCAGATATCAAACTGCCAGCTGAGGGACTAGTATTTCACTGTTGTGGATAAAATAATGTCCCCTACATGTTGTGAAATCACTTAAATTATTTAGTGGCTTTTCCCAGTCGTATAGCAAGTGTGAAAGTTGCCTCACAACATAAACACTAGGACCAACAGCACTCAACCTGACACACAAATGTTCCTTCATAAACCTAAAAGAAAGCTTGTTTGGAGGACTAGTTCAGTGTAATTTTTTTCTGGACTTACCTGCTAAGAATAACATTTCATGAATAGGGTATGAAGGAGAGGAGATAAAGAGATGAGTTTCTCGGCCTATTGTGACGAATAAAGCTCAAATTTATTGTTGAAGACCAAATTAATACTTGTTTGTCACCCGCTCAACATCTTGCCAAATGAAAAATGCTCCTAGATAATAAGCCTGTGAGTGAATGAAAGTTGTGATCATGAAAGAACTAAACACCATGGAGACTTAATTGCACACAGTTGTACTCGTGGAAGTCAAAATAAAATGGCTCAGTAAAATCACAAATGATAATCATGAGGAAACGTGCAATCATTTCTTAACAAGTTTTTAACAGCTACAGTTATTGCAATGAGTTTGTTGATGAAACAAGCCCATTGTGTCTGATTTCCGTCTCCTCTTGGTTCTACTGTATATGGCACTTAATAGTCAGCAAGTCTTTGAACTCTGCAGCAGTCCCTCAATTTCTGCTTCCTGCTGAAATCCAGAGAACTGAATCTTCTCCAGCCAGCCTGTCTGATTGCCCTAACCGTCTACTTCAGTGGGTACTCTGAAGCCATGGTGCCACCCAACCCCCCCATCTTTGCTGTCAGACTACCTAATGGGACGCGTGCGGCTGCTTCAGGGGGGTGTCCCATCATTAGAAAGTGTCTCACCATGAACCCCAGCTCCAATCTTTGCCTCTGCTACCAGTAGCGGCCTGGCAGTTTGTTCCTGTCTGTCACCAGCCCCCTGCTATAAAGCCAGTGTTATCTGTAGTGTTAAGTGCAGGCCACAGACAGAGGGTCAGCTTAAAATGAGGCAGCTGAGGCAGCAGAGACACCCTGTCCCGCCTGGCCCCGCCACACACAGGAAGCAGGGCCGTGCTGGGTCCCTCTGTCTGGCCCCGGAGCCTGCTTCGGCCAGCAAACGCAGGCGCTAATGCGAGGAGACACTCGGCCAAATGACTCTCTAATTTCCCTTCAGGACTCAGAAGATCCCACTGGTCCTTGAAAATCAGACTAGGGATTTGTTCGGAGTGATTTGTTTTGTCTTGTCCCCCCTATTCCGGTGCAGTTCTCTCACTCAAGTTCTAGGTCTCTGCTCCCAGTGCTGTTGAGGCCACTAAATATGGGATTTGAAGAGGCGTTAAAGGAGCATGAGCCCTCAGAGGATAGAAGAAATAGAGTAAAAAATAAAGTCATGCAAAAATGATGGGAAAGAAAGCAGAAAGTCATTTTACACTAAGAAACAAGCAAACCTTTCCATGCAACTCACAAAAGTGTCTCCTCTAAGATGAGCGGCAGCCTTTTTGTTCATTTAAAGGTTTCTGGTGTGCATTGGTCGTGTGATTCTGTGTGAGTGACCGAGCATCTCAGCCTCAGTGCGTCATGTTTGCAGACCTGTAGCTTAATTCCCTTCCAACTGGGGTTTAATTGAGTGACTAATACACACGCAGTTAAAGCCCTTTGAAGATAAACTGCCATAGCTGACTGCCTCAGAAATCTGTTCAGAAATTAAACAATGCTGCATCAAGCTGATTTTCTGCTGAGACTTGTATGATAATAATGACATCACAGTTTACTGACTATTTTGTTAAAAAAATAACAGTTCTGTTCTTTTCCTATCCTTACAATGTTTTACCATCTACGTCATTATAGTGTAGTATTCTTACTGACCTAACTTTTCTATGTGTAGGAGAGACTGGGGCTGGTTTTCTCTGGTGCTTTTTATGGATTTGGTCATGGCTGCATCATGTTACATGTTGTTTCACTGTGAAAGTAACTCAGTTATGTAAAAAAAGAAAAGAAAAGAGAGTTAATTGTAATTCAGTGACAATGTATATAAAAGCGTAGATTTTTTAAAAAGTAGATTTTATTTGAATTTATTTTGTAACATATTTTCAGCTATTCTGCAGTAGAATAAAGGAGATGAATTTAAACAGAGGAAACAGAGGAAACAGAGTACACGTCACTTTATCTGTATGAATCAAAAGACATGTTTGACATTGTTTTATCACCTTGAGAACAAAAGGACACATTACATGTGTTTGGGGTCTCAGAAGCTCCAGCTGTAAAACTGACAATGCTATTCTTTCACAGTACAACCCTCAAAAATGCCAAATAAGTGTATCTGGACATCTGTTGTTAGAGTTTTATAAGTTTGTTTTTAAGTGGGAGTAATAAATGACTCTAAAGTCACTGTTTAATACTCTGTGAATGACTTTTGGCGACATCTCTACATATTTGTATAAGGTCAGAAGAACACATTCACACAGCAGCAGTGATGTAATGTAACTTAGTACATTTATTTGAGTATTATGCACAATTTTAAAGTACCCACAATTTCAGAATATAATATTGTCCACTCCATCAATATTTTTTTTACTTTCCAATACTAGAGAAAGGTGAAAAAAAAAAAAAAACTTTTGTTTGTTTCATTTGTTTATGAGAACTTCTCATTAATCATCTCATGACCTCTCGAGATTATCTTGCGACCCTTCTAGAGCTTCCCGACCCCCAGGTTGGACACCCCTTAAGTAAACTACACAAAAACTGTACATAAAGTAGATCAAACTTTCTCCAGCTGAGCAGCTGGAAAATGCTGGTTGCACAAACTCGTGCATCAGTATTAATAACGTGATTAGTCACTATATGTAAAACAAGTTTTTAGCTTTTACTTGACTTGTAATACTATGGGTATTGATAGTGTACATTTAGATCATAAAACATGCATGCATGTTTACTTAAACGGCAGAACTTCTTACATTAGCATTTTTAAAGCCTTTTATTTGTATTTGTACTTAAATAAATATCTGGATACTTCATCCATCACCGGACAGCAGTGGTGCATGTGAAGACTCCAAAGCCAATGTTAACAAAAGTGTTAAAAGTGGTTTGGTTTTCAATTCAAAATAAAAATATATATATATAGTTGAAAAAGTGAAAAATCCATTTTCAGATTGGAGATTGGCAAACAGTCCCTCTGTGTCAGGGTGAGTTTGTTGGCTCATAACCATTAAATCAAAGACAGAGACGATTTGAAGCTTCTCTTCATATGGATCTAACTCCATGTGGTGCTGATATGATAGTTATCTCAATAAAGAGCACTGCAAATATTGTAAGACATCAGATCATTAATATTCTCTTGTTAGGACAACATTTGGACACATTGCGCGCTTTTTACGCATGTGAAACATCACATTTCTTTCCACATTAATGACATGACGACCCGAACCGAGTTATTTTTAGGGCTCACTTTACTAAATATAACCCGCCTCGATCGTTTGTGACCGCGTCACAACAAGTAACATTATCCCATTTAGTTTTTTTTCTTTCTTTCCCCAACGGCTGAGTTTGGATGAGAGGTGTCGGGTTTTTAGGCTATAAAAGGAGGGACCCACGCGAGGGCTTGACACTCATCATCAGGACTGGAGCCTGCAAAGGTAAGAGGTGGAGGCGGGTGTAGTTTCTCCTCACAGACAAAACGCACTTTTAAAAAATCAGAACCTGAACACTGGATTGCGTTTTTAGACTTATGCCTCATCCTAAACATTAAACCTGTCTATGTTTCAGCGTCAAAATGACTATTTGGTGCAACTCCTGCAAATGTCATGTAAGTGCCCCGTGCACCTCTCATCATCTGCCCGCGGATCACCGCAGCTCCTTCTGCAGGAGGCTCAGGTTAGTGTCAATCACTCTTCCTCTATTCTCCACGTCCTCTAGTGGCTGATTCAACACATGGCTGTGATGAGGATTTAGCCCCATCTCTGCTGCCTGTAGTGAACGCACCACAGGGAGCACTTAATCCAGTTTTCTCCAGTCTGCAGCCTAGTCCTGCATGTCATACATACTAATCCAGCTACAATGGTGCTGTTACTGCATTTAAAAAAGTCAAGCTGGGACAGAGTAGCCTCTATCAGGGCTTACTTTGTTGGAGAATCAGCCTGCAAGAACATAACCAGTCTTGATAAAAATTATACTGAATATTACCAGGGGGAATCATAATGTGTGTGAATTTATAGTGCTATAATATTCCTGAAATCAGACAGACCTGAAATCATGGTAGAGTATCCTAAAGAAATCGCAAGCATGGACAATTACAAATAACAACTATACCAAACAACAATAATAATAATTTGAATGGATCTTTATTGTTAAGGTGCTGGGGTATAATCTGATATAATTCTCCTTTTGTGGCACTTTCTGTGTCCTTGTGACGTGGGGCGCCCCATTCTGAGGACACCCACTTTATAAGGCAATGATAGGGATCAGCAGAAGCCCAGCCTCCCCTTTGTGTGCGACGCCCACACTGAAGCCCTGGCAGCTATAAAAACCCCAGGCTCTCTGTGGATGGGCCCAGACAGATACTGATCGCACAGGCGAAGTCTATTGAGAGCCCTGCAGACACACAGCCTCTTATATCAGCAGTTACCATAGGAACCATTGATATTTAAAGTCCACTTCAGGTCGTGGGGAAGAGACAACAGCCTGAACTGTGAGGCTAGACCAGTTGAAGCCAATTGCTTTCTTGGCAAAATATTTTTTTGGACTTGCAGCTTGGAAGATGATCATTTCAGACAGTTTTTTTGAAGTGTGGCAGTAGACCAAACTTTAGCTCCATAGCTTTAGTTTAGCCAGTTTTCTTCCAAGCACTGACATCAGTGACCATGGTCTCTCACAGATCTACCAAAGGAGCGTCTAAAGCCCGGCGGGACCACATCAATCATGAGATCAGGAATATGCGCGCCCTGTTGCCCATCACCCAGGAGGACCAGGAGCGACTCTCCTACCTGCACTCCATGGCCGCCATCTGCACCTACGTCAGGAAGTCTGTTCTCTTCCAGGGTAAGTCTTCAAACTCCAGTTACCTTCTGTTCTTTAATGTCTTTAAAAACGTAATTTACATTCAGCCAACATCATTGTCAAACAAAACTGGAATAAGTTTGCAGTACCACAGGGATTAAATCAAAGCGCTGTGACAACCTGCTGAGGTGCACACAAGTGTAACAAAAGCTGAACTCACTTTTCCTCTCCAAGGACTCCCAGCTGAGGAGAGATCACACTGCTCACTGCCATACGAGGCCTTTCTTCAAGCCCTGCACGGCTTCATTCTGATAACAACTGCCCAGGGGAGGCTGGTCTATGTGTCAGAAAATGTAGCTGAATATCTTGGTCTTTCCATGGTGAGTCGGTCCATTTAATACATTCATTGCAGTCAATGTGCTTTGATCTTTTGGTTCCTTACTATTTACTGTAGTTTACTGCACATTCAGCTTTATGGTGTTGTATCTAACAGTAAAATCTTTCATTTTTCCAGATAGATGTGCTCCAAGGGGACACTTTCTATGACATGGTGGAAAGCTCTGACATTGCTATTGTTAAATCAAACCTGGACATTGAAAACAACTCATCATCAGGTAACTTTAAAGAATATTTTTCTTTCAAATTGTTATGTGAACTGTGATTATGGTGTGTAATCACAAGTACTGAAAGTTCTTACTACTGAAAGACTAACCTGACATCTTATCTTTCTTCAGAGAGGAGCTTTATATGTTGCATGCAAACCTCCAAGGCCTTCAAGCTGCAACACGGCAGCTGCTGTTCCATGATGGTCACAGGGAGCTTCCAGTCTTTTCCTCAGCCTTTGTCCACCTCTTCAGTCTGTCCCACCAACCAGCCTCTGTTTGTGGCCCTCTGTACCCCCACAGTCAACCGCCTGCGGAGCTCTGACTCCGACTTCTGTCACAGCTTCAACAGTGTCCACAGACTGGATATGACTTATACTCACCTGTCGGACAGGTACATTCATAGATCTCCACTTTAAACAGATACAATCACTGTGTTCTTGTATTGGTTACTGACAAACACCTTTACCTCTTTCTTTTTCAGTGCTTTATATTTTTTGGGGTATTCGGCAGAAGAGATGACCGGACGGTCGTGGTACAGTCTCGTCCACACTGAAGATCTTTCTCTGAGCGCAGATTCTCATAGAAGTTTATGTAAGTTTACAATCCATTGAAGGAAACTTGTTTTACACTGGTTGAATAATGACTGTACATGATAATAACCATGAATGTTTCTTCCCTGTCCTATCCAGTGCAGGCAGATGATGGCTTCCAGGTAGAGATAGTGCTAAGACTCCAGTGCAAGGATCTGTCATGGACCTGGATCTACATTCAAGCTAACAAAGACTCTGAGTGTCAGGGCATAAGCTGCACAAACTTCATCATCAGGTATGACAAATTAAATTTTCCCAGCAGACCTGAGTTGACTGTGTAAGAAACATTTTTTGGTTACACTAATGTTACATATTTGTTTTGCTCTTGTAGTGAAACAGAAGCCAGGTTTCTGCAGAAGAAAATCAGCAGTGATGCTTTCAGACCATCATCTCTGGCAAATTCCTGCAATTTTGCAGCTCAACAGGCTCCCAGTACTCAGAGCTACAACAACACTAAATGCTTGAAAAGGCAGAGGACATCTAGCAGCCAAAGTGAGGAGCTTCCAAGTGCCAGACTTAGGAGGGAGTCTGAACAAGACTTATACAATGTGGCGTGCACATCCTCTCAAGGCAATAGCTCACCTGTTCCCTTAGGTGACAGCCCTGCTTTCTTCACCCCTCCCTACAGCCCAGCCTCTTCCAGTTCCACTCTGCAGCAGGATGAGCTCAGCCATGACCTCCTGATGGATGTGCATGGATACACAGATCAGCTGCTGTCCTCTCCCAAGGGCTCTCCCTCCTATTATTCTTACCCAGAGGCAGGGCTCACCTGTCACCAATCTCCCTCCGATTCCCTCCCAATCTCCCTCCCTGCGGCCGCCGAACAAACCTTTGACCAGACAGCCTTCGGCGCGCTCAGTGCTCACTCTCCACTCTCCTCCTCATCTCCGACCTATGATTTCCAAGCTTGTACATCCGATGCTCGATTAGTTCCAGACTGCCTGTCTGTGTCCAACATGTGCGAGAGCCCAGTGGACTGTGCTCTGCATCAAGACGACTTCAGCCTTCTTGAGCAGCCACAAGAGGGCAGCCTTGTCCAAGCGCAACATGTTCCCCACCATATGTTGTCCCTACACTCCAGTCTTCTTACCCCCAATCAATCTCCCACACCCACAGATTCTAACACTTACAGTGAGACGGAACAGGCAGAGATCAGTATTCTGGCTCAGCAGATCTCCTCCTTGGCCAGCAGCTTCGCCATGTATCACACCCTGAACCCACTTCAAAATGCAATCCAACCTGCAACAATTAACACCCTGCCCACAGCCTGTGACTGGCCCCATCACCCTCCTCTTTCCTCAGTCCTTCCTCTGAAGCGTGAACTGCCCCTTGACGACAACGTGTTTGACAGCATCCTGAAAGACTTGGACATGGCCACATGGAAAAGAAACTTGTCCACCCCTGGTGTTGTACCATACAGCTACCAGCAGGGCTTGTTGCACAGCAGGAATGGGTCCCACCAGTTAGACCAGGATGCTCTTGGTCTCACCCCAAGCATCCCAGAGGGGCCGCTGCCTACGGAGCAGTTCACTGTCATGGATGCTTTCAATTTGCAGTTGGAACGCCATGGCCAAAACACTGGGTTGCATCAACTCAACCACTACATGCAGAGTGGCCTTCAGC